>NC_058412.1:26694064-26945983 GCF_002201575.2 Neomonachus schauinslandi | reverse complement strand
CTTTAAAAAAAAAAAAAAAAAAAAGAAGAGTCTAGGGGCGCCTGGGTGGCTCAGTCGTTAAGCGTCTGCCTTCAGCTCAGGTCATGGTCCCAGAGTCCTGGGATCGAGCCCCGCGTCGGGCTCCCTGCTCAGCAGGAAGCCTGCTTCTCCCTCTCCCACTCCCCCTGCTTGTGTTCCCTCTCTCGCTGTGTCTCTCTCTGTCAAATAAATAAATAAAATCTTAAAAAAAAAAAAGAGTCTAACGTAATCTGAATGAAAACAATGGTCAGTTGATAGTTTCAGTGATGGATAGAAGAAATCCATCTTCTCTCTTGTCTTTATGACTAAGGCCTCAGAAAGGAGCCCTCATCTCCAACAGAAGAACCATAAGAACTAGACATTGGCAGGAGGGAAATGCACTGGGAGTCTTTCTTCCCTAGGAAAATGGGGGCCAATGGGGTTAAGCAAGATCCAAGAATATGCAGCAAAGGGAAACCATCCGAGGGCCATAGGAGCAAAAGGCCCGTTATTGGTTCCAGTTCTCTTACCAGGCTCCAATTAAAGCATCGCTTTAGACCATGCTTGAGCAAACAAAAATAAAGGCATGACCCAACCTAAATGGGATTTGTGAGCCAAGAGTTAACAAGCAGAACAAGCAAAGTGTCTAGCAAAAAAAAAAAAAAAGATACTTTTTGGGAGAAAAATTAGGATATGACATTGAAAAACTAAGAATTCTTTGTAGATGTAACCACAGCCCCAGAGCTCTTTGTGCCTGGAAAGCTAAAACTCTTAGCACCATGTTAAGCAAGGATCATCCCAGAAAGGGCAATAGATGCCAGACCGCCCTTTCTGTAAAATTTTAGATCCAAAGTTATAGTGATGAGATAAGCCTGGTGGCTTACATTGTGGAAAGTTCTGGCACAAAACAGGAATGAGGGTGGATGTCTTTGAAAAGAAAAGCTCATGTAGTTTTTTAAATAGTGTGGTAGGCTGAATAACCGTCCCCAAAGATATCCAGGTCCCAATCCTTGGAACCCATGAATGCTTCCTTACATGGCAGAAAGAACTTTACCAACGTGATTAAGACCCTGGATTTTTCGGGTCGGGCCTAAATGTAATCAAAATGCCCTTACAGGAGGGAGGCCGAGAGAGATGTGATGGGGGAAGAGAAGGAGATGTGATGGGGAAGACGAGAAGGAGATGTGATGGGGGAAGACGAGAAGGAGATGTGATGGTAGAAGCAAGAGGTTGGAGGGATTTGAGAAGGGGCTTAGTCAATGCAGGCAGCCTCCAGAAGCTAGCACAGGCAAGGAAATATAGCCTCCCTAGCCTTCCTGAGGAAACCAGCCCTGTTGACGCTTGATTTTTCATTGATTTCAAACTTTTGGCTTCCAGAATGGTAAAAGAGTAAACTTTCATTATTTTAAGCCACTAAATCTGAAGCAATTCGTTACAGCCAAAATGAGACACTAACACAAATGTGTTCTGGGTTTAAGATTGGGCAGCCAGAGACATAAGAAGGGTAAAATATAAAAATAGGCAAAAACACAGTAGTAAATCTAGTATTTTAAAGAACAAAGCTTAATTTCTAAACCTAAAATGTTATTCACCCAAAGCTAAATTTACCAGAAGTAAATGGCTGGATGTAAAAGAACAGCATGGCTTTTCTAATGTGATTTGATTTGATTTGTACTTGGTTAAAGATCATAAAATTCATTTTGACCAGTACTTTTAAGTTCTGAAGGTGTGTTATACTGGCTACTGCTTAGTAACACTTGAGTACTCTTGTATATTCTCCTCGTACATGCAGGCGCTAGAAGTTTGGGAACTACACGTCCCAGAATCTCTGACCATTAGGATTCCAACTGAGACTCCATCAAAAAGAAACATTTGCATGAGCTTTGGAAGGCAGGAAGGAGAATCTACTCTCACCCACACAGCCCTTCAGACCAGCAGCAGCTTCCTTCCTGGGTTTCATGGTACACTTACCAGGCTTTAGCTGGAATGTAGGCAGCAACTGCCTGTTATTTCCTGACTTGGGGAAAGACCCCCACCTCTTACTTTCTCTTCTTCTGCTCTTTCCTATAATTTTGTAAGCACCTAATTCCCTGAAGAAAAAAAAGTTTCTCCTTGAAAATCCTGGAGATACCAGGTTAATTTCTATTTTTCTCATTGAACCCAGACTGACACGAGTGAGAAGTTAGAAAAGGAAATTGTCCTATTTTTTAAATAACTAGTTACAATCCTAGTTAAATAACTGTAAGATATGTTGATATATTATTTAAACTCCCAAAATATTTGCTAATATACAATAATTTGGAATAAAAGAAAGCTTTCTTCTATGATGAGTCTTGAAATTATAAGTCTATAAAGAAGAATAAAGAATAGTAATGAGAGTATAGGGTTAGGGTGTGTGAGTGGCAAGAGACTGATGATTCACCTTATAAACATTGTATTACACAGGCTGATTTACACAACTTTGTGCTATTGGGTAGAAGGAATGAAAGTTCAGTCCTGGCAATGGGTAAGGAAAGAAGAGACACTGGAATAGCACCTTGCATTTTTCCTCTTCTCTTCAGTATTCTTGGATCATCTCTGAATAAGTGGGGTTTTTGTTTGTTTGTTTCTGAGGAATCTAATACAATAAAAATTAATCTCTTTCCCATATCTCTTTTGTTCTATATCCGAGTTAGTATCATTTCCTAGTATAACATTTAGGTCATAGTGTGTATATGTGTATATATGTATATTTTTTTAATAATAGGTTTATTGAGACATGTCACATATAAAACTCACCCTTTTAAAGTAATTTACAAGTTGATAATATAGTCACAAGTTGATAGTCCCAGCTGTGTGACTATCACCACTATATAATTTCAAAGCATTTTCATCACCATAAAGAGAAACTTTGTGGCAGCAGCTCTTTCTGCCTACAGTTCCTGTCCCCATGCTTTAATAAAACCACCTTTCTGTACCAAAGACGTCTCAAGAGAGGCACCTGGGTGGCTCAGTCCGTTAAGCATCTGACTCTTGATTTCAGCTCAGGTCATGACCTCAGGGTCGTGAGATCGAGCCCCATGTTGGGTTCCTCTCAGCAGGAGTCGGCTTGAAGATTCTCTCTCTCCCTCGCCCTCTGCCCCTCCCCTCACTCACTTGTGATCTCTCTCTCTCTCTCCCTCCCTTAAATCAATCAATCAATCAATCTTTAAAAAGAAACTTTGTAACCATTAGTAGTCTCTCCCCATTCCACCCGGTCTCCAGCCCCTGGCAATCACTACCTACTTTTGGGCTCAATGGATTTGCCTATTGTGGACATTTCATATAAATGGACTCATACAGTATGTATCCTTGTGTGATTGGCTTCTTTCACTTAGCATGTTTTCAAGGTTCATATGTGACATAGCCATGTATCAGTGCTTCTTTCCTTATTATCACCAAGTAATATTCCATTGTATAGATATACCACATTTTATTTATCCATTCATCAATCTGTGGATATTTGAGTTGTTTCCACTTTTCAGCTATTATGAATAATGCTGTTGTGAACAGGTTTTTGTGTGGACATATGTTTTCAGTTCTCTCAGGTATATCCCCAGGAGTAGTTTGCTGGATCATATGTTAACTCTAAATCTAACATTTTGAGGAACGGCCAAAGTGTTTTCTTTTTTTTTTTCTTAAAGATTTTATTTATTTATTCATGAGAGACATAGAGAGAGAGAGGCAGAGGGAGAAGCAGGCTCCCAAGGAGCAGGGAGCCCGATGCGGGACTCGATCCCAGGACCCCAGGATGATGACCTGAGCCGAAGGCAGTCGCTTAACCATCTGAGCCACCCAGGCGCCCGGAACTGCCAAAGTGTTTTCCAAAATCCTGTGCCATTTACAATCCCTCTAGGAATGTATGAAGGCTGCAATTTCTCCACATCACTGCCAATACTTACTAGTTTCCATTTTTTAATTATTATTATACATCTTGTAGGTGAGAAGTAGTGTCTCAATGTAGTTTAGATTTGCATTTCCCTAATGACTAATGATGTTGGGCATATTCTTACATCCTTATCTGACATCTGTATATATTCTTTAGAGAAATATCTATTCAAATCCTTTACCCATTTTTTTATTTCGGTTATGTGTCATTTATTTTGAGTTGTAGGAGATAATTCTATATTCTTTATAAAAGTCCCTATAACAGATATATGATTTGCAAATATTTCCCCTCATTCTGTGGGTGTTGTCTTTTTAATTTGTGATGGTGTCTCTTGAAGCACAAAGTTTTTAATGTTGATAAAGTTTGATTTTTTTTTAACACTTATATTTTTGGTCATATGTAGGAAACCATTAATTATCCAAAGACACAAAGATTTACTCCTATGATGACATCTAAGAAAGTTACAGTTTTAACTGTTACGGTTAGGCCTTTGATTCATTTTGAGTTAAATTTTATATATGGTGTCGTGTAGGAGTACAACTTCATTCTTTTGCGATTTGATATCCACTTGTCCCAAGGCTATCTATCAAAGACTATTCCTTCTACCACTGAGTTGTACTGGTGCCCTTGTCAAAAATGAACTGACCACAGGGGTGCCTGTGTGGCTCCGTCAGTTAAGCGTTTGATTTCAGCTCAGCTCAGGCCATGATCTTGGGGTCCTGGGATCGAGCCCCATATCGGGCTCTGTACTCAGAGGGGAGTCTGTTTGTCCCTCTCCCTCTTTCTCTGTCCCTCCCCCTGTTCATGCTCTCTCTCTCTCTCTCTCAAATAAATAAAATCTTTTTAAAAAAATGAATTGACCATAAAAATAAGAGTTTATTTCTGGACTCTCAAATCTATTTCATTGATCCATGTCTATCCTTATACAAGTGCCATACTGTCATGATTACTATAGCTTTGTAATAAGTTATGAAATCAGGAAGTGTGAGTCTTCTGGGGCACCTGGGTGGCTCAGTCAGTTAAGTGTTTGTCTTTGGCTCAGGTCGTGATCCCAGGGTCCTGGGATCGAGCCCCACATCAGGCTCCCTGCTAAACCGGAGTCTGCTTCTACCTCTGCCTTCCCCCCTGCTCGTGCACTCTCTCTCTCAAATGAATAAATTAAATCTTAAAAAAAAAAAAAAAAGACATGAGTCCTCCAACTTGATTCTTTTTCAAGGCTGTTTTGGTTATTCTAGGTCCCTTACATCTCCATATGAATTTTAGAATCAGTTTGTCAATTTCTGCAAAACTGGCATTTTGTTAGGAATTGCACCAAGTCTATAGATCAGTTTAGGGAGTACTGCCATCTTAACAATATTAAATCTTCCAATCTGTGAATATGGGATGTCTTTACAATACTTGTCTTCTTTAATTTTTTCAATAATCTTTTCATAGTTTTCAGTGTATAAGTCTTGCACCTCTTTTGTTAAATCTGTTCCTGAATTATTCTTTCTGATGCTATTATACATAAAATTGTTTTCTTAATTTCATTTTGATATTATTCATTGCTAACATATAGAAATATAATTTATTTTTTTATATTGATATGGCATTTTGCAACCTTGCTAAATGTATTGACTCTAATGGTTTTTTAATAGAATCCTTAGGATTTTCTATACAAACCATGTAACCTGCAAATAGAGATAGTTTTACTTCTTCCTTTCCAATCTGGTTATGTTTTAGTTCTTTTTATTGTTTAATTATCCTGTCTAGAACCTCCATCCATTGTTGAATTGAAAGGGCAAGAACAGTCTTATTTTGTTTATGATCCTAAGGGAAGAGCATTCCATATTTTGACACTATTATATTAGCTATGGGTTCTTTATATATGCTCTTTATCAGGTTGAGGACGTTCCCCTCTAATCCTAATTTTCTGCGTGTTTTTTTTAATCATTAAAAGGTACTAGATTGTGTCAAATTATTTTTCTCCATCTACTGAAATGATTATGTGGGTTTGTCCTTTATTCTATTAATATAATGTAATTCATTTATTTCAGATGTTAAACCAACCTTGTATTCCTGTGATAAACCCTCTTGGTCATGTTGTATAATTGTTGTTTTGTTTTGTTTTGTTTCTATATTGCTGGATTCAGTTTGCTAGTATTTTCTTATGGATTTTTGCATCTCTATTCATACGGGATATCAATATGTAGAGTTTTTCTTCTCTTTGTCTGGTTTTAGCATCGGGGTAATAGAAGCCCCAGAGAATGAGTTCAGAAGTATACTAGTTTCCTATGGCTGCTATAAAAAATTACCATGACACAAGTGAATAAAAATAACAAAACTTTGTTCTCTAATACCTCTGAAAGCCAGAAGTCCAAAATCAGTTTTACTGGGCTGAAATCAAGGTGTTGGCAAGGCCATTCTCACTCTGTAGACTCTAGAGGGGAATCTATTCCCATCTTCTTCCAGCCTTTAGTGGTTGCCATTATTCCTTTCCTTTCTCGTCTCCTGGGACTCCCATTATGCATTTGTTGACATACTTCAGGGTTTCCCACACATCTCTAAGACTGTGCATTCTTCCTTCTTTTCCTTTGTTTCTCAGACTAGAAGATCTCAATTGACCTATCTTCAAATTCTCTCATTCTTTCTTCTACCACTTCAAATCTGCTACTGAGCTCCTCACATGACTTTTTTTCATTTCAGTTGTAACTTTTCAACTCCAGATTATTGGATTATTTTTTATAATTTCTATCTCTTCATAGATATTCTCTAGTTGATGAAAAATTGCTCCCATACTCTCCCCTTTAGTTCTTTAAACACTGTTTCCTTTAATGCTTTGAACATATTTATAAAAGCTGATTTAAAGTCTGCCTAGTAATTTATGGTGTTTTAGTAATACCTGGGCTTCCTCAAAGTGTGTTTTTCTTGACTTTTTTTTTTTTCCTATGCATGGATCATACTTTCCCTTTCTTTGAATGCCTTGAACATTTGGTCAAAAGCCAAATACTTTAAATAATAATAATATGGAAAATGAAAATCAGATCTTCCCCCCAAGGTTTCTTATTGTTGTTTATTTGTGTAATGGCTTTCCTTAACTAATTCTGTAAAATTTGTAACCCTTCTCATGTGTGGCTACTGATGTCTCTGCCCAGTTAGCTTTGGATCAGCTAATAATTGGATATAGATTTTTCTTAAATGCCTAGAACCAGTAAGTCTCCCAGCATTTGCCAAGGGGGGGTCTGCATGGGTTTCAAGCTCTGACAGAGAGTTTATTACACTGCCTTAGCCTTCACCTCCTGCCTGAGAAGAACTTGAGACCAGCCAGAAGTGAGATAAAAGCCTTTTCAGGCTATTCCTAGACATGCACACAGCTCTGCACATGTGCATGACCTTCTAGATTCCCAGGAAATATGTCAGAGCTTTTCAAAGCCCTCTATGAAATTTCATTACCCAGCTTTTCCTTTAAATTCTGGCCAGCTTCTTATGTGGTCTGGATATTATCACCACCTCAGGTAGCCGCAATGCTAAATAACTGGAACTGATTATTTCTGACAAATGCCTCAGCAAAAAGCTATTAGCACTGAGGCAAAAGGTCAAGGGAAGACAAGCACGGCCAGTGGGGTTTCCAGGGAACTAACAGTCAAGTCAAATAATGACAATTATCTGGGAATGTGGCATTTTATGGATATCCAAACCCATTCTGCCCCTTCCAGTGCCTACTAGGTTGCTGGTTTTCTTCACTACCATGATTTCAAGGTTGATGAGAAGGGCATGGGATAGGGCAGATTAAAAGCAAAACTTGGTGCACCTGGGTGGTTCAGTCAGGTGAACATCCAACTCTTAATTTTGGCTCAGGTCATGATCTCAGGGTTGTGAGATGGAGCCCTGTGTTGGACTCTACACTTAGTGCAGTCTACTTGGGATTCTCTCTCTCCCTCACCCACTGCCCCTCCCCGCCGTAATAAATAAATAAATAAATAAATATCTTTAAAAAATAAGAAAAATACTGCAAAACTCACTGTTCTTACCAAGACTTAGACATTTTTCTTAAATAAACGGTCCCCAAATTATTGCAAACCTCTGATTAATTTCTAGAGTTTTTGAAATGTTGTTCTTGATAATTTTTTTCAATGTTCCCATCACTTTTACAGAGGAGTGGATTTTCAATAGTTCTTATTTCACTATTCTGGAAGTGCTCTCCTAGATCATATTATATTAAAAGAGCATCTTTCTCCTTTCCAACCTTACATTACATCATCAGGCCCTCTCCTGTTCCCTTTGGCTTAGAAGGTACTAAGCCCTGTCACCCCTTCATGAACCCTGATATTTTACTTTTTCATTTTACTCTAACAGCTAGAGGGAAAGCAATTCAGATACACTTATTTTTTCTTTCTTATTTCTCAGCAGTGAAAAAGTAAATATAGAGAGGAAATTATAAAAGAAAGCTAAATTCAAATAGCCTTTCTTCTGCTATAGCTTTGGGACTTGCTTTTTATGAAAATGTGCCCAAAGACAGTTTAATTTACATCACCAATTTTCTCTCATCAGCCCAAAAGTATAATTGGATCAAACTTTACACCTGTAATTATACATAATATACATAAATAGTAAGCACATGTAGGGTTAAATTGGAACACGCCTAAGAACCTGATGAAATTGAGCAGAGAAAATTATATAAGGATAGAATCCAATGACATGAAAATTGGGTACTTTACATTTTGCATCAGTTAAAAAATAAACTACAGCAGTTTGCTATTGCCTATCTATACCTTATCACATCCATGTCAGCCTTGTTTAATTTATAGCATACTTATAAACCTTATTTTTGTGAGGCTGTATTCTACACAGTATCCTCTTAAACTTGTAAAGTATAAAACACTATATTTCTGTATGTGTCAGCACCACCAAGAGCAAAAAAAGAGAGCCTGTCCTGAGTTTATATTATTTACTAAGACTAATATGGCATAGGATATAGACAAACAAAGGCAGGCTGAGTTCATTCCTTATCACCTTTCAAGACAGAACAAAGAATGTGGTTTTTGTTATTCAGCAGAGGAAACATGGTATGATCTTCACTAGGGAATATGAAAAAGCAAAATGATGCTATCTTGGCATTATATTTTACCTAGATGAATACGTGAATACAGCTTTCAAGAAGAAATAGATACCAGACCTATAGTTAAGCCTAACCACATACTAAAAATAAGGATATTTTGGCTAAACAATGTAAAACATTCCTAACGATTGCTTATTATACTGATTCATGGAGCTTTAAAATGTCCATAGAAAACATCATAAACCAGCCTTTCAATGTGTGCTTCTGTTTGCTAAATATATGGCTTATTTGTCTTATTAGGTCCTTTGCTCCCTCAAAATTCTTTCCATTTGCAGCTGATTCTTTTTCAAATTTCAAATCATTAATTCATATTAAACACTATGAAGTGTACATTATGCTAGATACAAAGCAAAATATAAAGGAAACTTTCTCTCATCAAAGAAACTAAAATTTCACTATGGAGAAAAGATAGTGGCAGTGGGGAAAGAAACAATATGTATTAACACGTCACACCCAAAAATCTCAGGATGTTGATCCAGGACATTTGTAGCAAAAAAAAAAAGGCATTTTCCTCAACCCAACCTCTAAGAGTGACTTCTGTCTGACTCTCAATTATATTCATTAGAAGTTAACTATTCCTGAGACTCTATTTCAGGTAACGTTTATTAAAATACACAGCACCTACTTTCTGAGCATGACACTCCCTCAAGAGCTCTCAACAAATGGAAAAGCCACCAAAGGAGAAGAGACCCCAAAGGCCCAAGGAGGCCATTGCTGTCAGCAGTGGTCCAAAGATGAAAGAGAGTCCTTCGGAAGATGCTGCTTGGAAGAATGGACCCTTACTTATACAATGACCTTTTTTTTTTTTTTTAAGATTTTATTTATTTATTTGACAGAGAGAGACACAGCAAGAGAGGGAACACAAGCAGGGGGGAGTGGGAGAGGTAGAAGCAGGCTTCCCGCGGAGCAGGGAACCTGATGCGGGGCTCCATCCCAGGAACCTGGGATCATGACCTGAGCCGAAGGCAGATGCTTAACGACTGAGCCACCCAGGCTCCGCTTATACATTGACTTTTTTCCTGACATCTAAGAAAGCTGGGGAAGAAAATACTTACACATAGAGAGGTAAGATCTCTAGGGCGAGACATTATTTAAATCAAGTACATTCTCATGTGAAATATGAAACATTCCATTTGCTTACTGACATTGTAAGGGGAGAAAACCCTTCCTTTCTTCCCTTCTAGGTTCTTTGGCTAATCCACAATTAAATTGACATAAGACAGATTAACAGAAAAACAAATTTAATTTCATATGCACAGTAGGCCCAAAGATATGAGATTCAAAGCAGCGACCAAAGCAGGCACCTTTTTTAGCTTTTAGATAAATACTTGTTTGTGAAGATGTAACAAAACAAACGGTTTGGGCTTGGGGTAGAAAATTAATGAAGAAGTAACAAAGTTTGTTTATACAGCCTTCCCAGCCTTGAATTTCCTGTTTCTGGAAATAAGGATGCCCTCTACCCTCCTGGTACAGGGAAGGTCCTTTTCACATGGGAGGTTTATTTCCTGCTTGGGGGGACAAAGGAGAGCCAGATTGTCTCTCTTGCACTGGCTATTTCTTAAGTAAGTTTAGTTCAATATAATCAATATGCCAAAGTGGCATATTTTGGAGTGGCATATTTTGCTCTCCTCAACATACCAGATGAAACTACAACACTGTAAGAGAGCTGGAAAAATATTAACATGGGAAAGAAATGAAAGGTGCCAACAAGAAAGATTCACAGTTGAGAGGAGTTTGTGAAGAGGTATTTAGGAAGATACAAAGGCAGAAAGAGTAAAGGGCACTGCAAAACACTTCATTTCATTCCATTTGCTGCTACCTTTCTTTCTTCTTTTGCTTTGTTCACAAGAAGGAAATGGAAGCCAGACTTTCTCATCTAGTAATATGTCTAGTTAAAAGTCCCATCTATTTGGAGTTACCCATCAAATTTTAATATACATATGAATTACCTGAGCATCTTACGAAAATGCAAATTCCGATTCAATAGCTCTGGGTCAGGCCCTGTCATCTAATGGATGATCTGTTGATCTGCAGATCCACACTTCAAATAAGGAGGTATAGGGACATCTGGGTGGCTCAGTTGGTTAAGCATAGGCCTTCGGCTCAGGTCATGATCCCAGGGTTGTGGGATCAAACACCCCGTACCTGGCTCCCTGCTCAGCAGGGAGCCTGCTTCCCCCTCTCCCTCTGCCCCTCCCCCTGCTCATGCTTGCTCTCTCTCGCTCACTCTCTCTCTCAAATAAATAAAATCTTTAAAAAAAAGATTAAAAAAAACAACTAAGGAAATATAGGAGACTCCCTCAATAGAGGAAACCTTAATTATCAGCCTAGTTAATGCTGAGAATTTCCGTTTCCCAATATCAAAGTAGGAATAGCATTACACTACAACATCATGAGTTTGATCTCAAATACAAAAAAAAAAAAAAAAAAGATAAATCATGTGACATTACACATTCACTGATTTACTCATTTCACAAATAATTTTAGAACACCTGCTCTGTACCATACGTAGTTCTACACTCTGGTGACAGACTCTAAAATAATGCAAAGTCCCTGTCCTCAGGATGATGCTTACATTTTAGTGGGGTAAAAGCAAATAAATACACACCATAAGGCCAGATGGTGAAAAATAAAAGCAAGACAAAGGAAGTAATAGAAGGGTGGGTGGTGCTATTTTGCCAGGAAAGGCCTCTGGTTATGTACCCTATGAATCTAACCCAGCTCTTTTTTGGAAAGTACCAAGGTCAATTAATACAATGCCTCCCCAATCCACTTCCACCAACCTTACTCCAGGGTAAAAAGTCTCCCAAACTCTCCAGATGTGTAGAACCAACCAAGTCTTGTGTATTTAGCCATGCCAGGTAGAGCCTGCCAACCTTTACAAACTATATAGTCCTTATCCCAAAGCCATGCTGGAGAACCAAGAAGAAAGATCAAAAGAATGAGTACACCCTTCAAGCTTCACCAGCCATTGTCCCAACATACTCCTGACTTGATAAGACACTCATTTTTTTTTTCAATTATAACACTTTAATAATTCCAACAGTTACAAGAAATAGTTGAGCTGCTTTCAGCTGGTTACTGTAGTCAAATGGCAAGATCCCCACTAAGTACCTGTGTAGCCACACAAAATGATAACACTTGGTCCACACAAACTGCTCCTGGTGAATAGGCAGAGTGAGCATCTGTGTTTTTGTACATCCCCTCTGTTCTTTTTTTTTTTTATTCTTATGTTAATCCCCATACATTACATCATTAGTTTTAGATGTAGTTTTCCATGATTCATTGTTCGTGCATAACACCCAGTGCTCCATGCAGAATGTGCCCTCCTCAATACCCATCACCAGGCTAACCCATCCTCCCACCCCCCTCCCCTCTAGAACCCTCAGTTTGTTTTTCAGAGTCCATCGTCTCTCATGGTTCGTCTACCCCTCCAATTTCCCCCACTTCATTCTTCCCCTCCTGCTACCTTCTTCTTCTTCTTTTTTTTTTTCTTAACATATATTGCATTATTTGTTTCAGAGGTACAGATCTGAGATTCAACAGTCTTGCACAATTCACAGCGCTTACCAGAGCACATACCCTCCCCAGTGTCTATCACCCAGTCACCCCATCCCTCCCACCCCACCCCCCACTCCAGCAACCCTCAGTGTTTCCTGAGATTAAGAATTCCTCATATCAGTGAGGTCATATGATACATGTCTTTGTTTGACTTCTTTCACTCAACATAATACCTTCCAGTTCCATCCACGTTGTTGCAAATGGCAAGATCTCATTCCTTTTGATGGCTGCATAATATTCCATTGTATATTTTACCACCTCTTCTTTATCCATTCATCTGTCGATGGACATCTTGGCTCTTTCCACAGTTTGGCTATTGTGGACATTGCTGCTATAAACATCGGGGTGCACATACCCTTTCGGATCCCTACTTTTGTATCTTTGGGGTAAATACCCAGTAGTGCAATTGCTGGATCATATGGTAGCTCTATTTTCAACTTTTTGAGGAACCTCCATATTGTTTTCCAGAGTGGCTGCACCAGCTTGCATTCCCACCAACAGCATAGGAGGGTTCCCCTTTCTCCGCATCCCCGCCAACATCTGTCGTTTCCTGACTTGTTAATTTGAGCCATTCTGACTGGTGTGAGGTGGTATCTCATTGAGGTTTTGATTTGGATTTCCCTGATGCTGAGCGATATTGAGCACTTTTTCATGTGTCTCTTGGCCATTTGGATGGATAAGACACTCATTTTTAATTCTTCATCTGGCTCAAAAGACTAAGTGGCTTTACATATATTAAATAGAGGCAGAAAAACAAAGTCTACAATTCAATACACCTTTTTTGTTTTAAAGATTTTTATTTATTTATGTGATAGAGAGAGAGAGAGCACAAGCAGGGAGAGCGGCAGGAAGAGAGAGAGGGAGAAGCAGGCTCCCCAATGAGCACGGAGCCTGATGTGGGGACTCCATCCTAGCACCTTGGGATCATGACCTGAGCCGAAAGCACTTAACTGACTGAGCCACCCAGGGGCCCCAACAATTCAATACACCTTATAAGCCTTCATTTCTATGCTCTGTCTCATCTGTTTATAAAATACTGTTTATTTCTCTATTTATATTTGTAACAAGACATCCCACAATACACTTTAATCCATGCTTTCCGGATATGAGAACTTAATATATGGAAACATAACATAGCTTTTTTTTTCCCCCAAAGATGCCCTGGGAAAAATACTAGATTCTGAGAGCTATACTGTTTATATCTCTATTTGTCAGAGCTAGCTGTGAGCTGCAAAAACGCCCTTATTCTTTCCTTGCTATCTCTTAACATGGATGAAAATCTACCATGTGACATATATCTTCAATCAAGGAACAAATCATCTCAGAGGGGAGAAAGCCTTTGGTTTTATTTGCATCTGTCTAGTTTGACTCACACAGAATCATGCCCCCTTCCCACCACAACATTTTAATAAGTGTTTACATGTTACCACTCCCAAAAGACTCAACGGATAAAATTCTGCCTTGGAACTAATTATACTTCAAGACAATCCTACTCTCTATGGATACACTCTCGAGATAGAAACTTCAAATCCTGATATTTAAATGAGTTCAGAGCTCCTCCTTGTGGATTCTATCTGTGGATGCTGCTTCCTAAACATTGATCAATTTAGTAAAGAAAATTTAATTAAGAAGTTACCTATGTAAAGAGATCCTCAGATTTTGGAACATTATGTGTAGAAAATGAAATGTCTGTTTCATGTATAAATTTTACCAGCTAGATGAATACTCACCAATGTAGTACTTAATTTGGGATTAGATCCTGTTGTTGGTTCAGTCTTGATGCATCAATGTTCAATGACTAGACTTTTGACATAGGCCACCATAGCAGATACTGTGGGGTTCAGAGACAATGACTATGCAGCAAAGGCATTTATGAGGAGTGACATAATACGTTATGCTATCATTCCTATTCTTTGGGGATTTACTAGCTTGGTATGAAATGCTACATGATAGCCAAGTCTTGGGGATTGCAGGCACTGCTGGCTCCATGGACTCATGACCAGCACAGCAACGCAGGGACTCAGACTCAGAAAGGCCCCATGCTCAAGAGTTGAAGGGGCTGCAGTCTCTGTCTTAATATTCTTAATCATTTGGGCGCCTGGGTGGCTCAGTCGGTTAAGCGACTGCCTTCAGCTCAGGTCATGATCCCAGAGTCCTGGGATTGAGTCCGACATCGGGCTCCCTTGCTCTGCAGGGAGCCTGCTTCTCCCTCTGCCTCTGCCTGCCACTCCCCCTGCTTGTGCTCTCTCTCTCTCTCTCTCTGTCAAATAAATAAATAAAATCTTTAAAAATAAAATAAAATTCTTAATCATTTTATCTTGGCATTTGTATTTTGTAAGTGAAGTCCAATGGGACAATGGAGCAAGTACCAGGGGTCAGAGTCTTGGCTCAGGTGCAGTCCTACCTCCCACTGCCACCCTGGAAATGGTTCTCAGCTGCCCGGGCGCTGACCCACTGGTGCTCCAGGCCCTACTCAACCTCCTATTCTCCCCTCAACCAGCTAAGGCTGCCACCCTCCACCTTCTGGGTGTGTCAGGGTGGTATGTGTAAGAGCACAAACGCAGCTGTCTCAGCAAGAGGCATGGTGGTGGCCCTCACTGTTCTAGGCTGGCAGTGCCACAGCTCACACAGCAGGAGACCTGGCAAGGGCAAGCCTCTTACCCACCCCTGATCCAGGTACTACATGCCAGTGATCCCTTGGGGATCACCTGTTCTCAGATGGTTAATGCAGGGGTTTCCTGGGAAAGGTGGATGTTTTTGTCATGGACGTCTGATGCTGGCCAGAGGAGAAGCCTGGCAGCCAGTGGACCCAAACACAAAGCAAAGGGTGGGGTCCTCAGCCCCTGTAAGAATCTACACTCACCCAACAAGAATCCCCATGCCTAAAGGAGTGTGACATTAAGTAGCATTAGGTAGCAAGATACTATGACAGGTCAAGGGAGACTGCAAAAGTAAGAAGAAAGTTTTATATTTTAGTACTTTCAATGGCACTTGTGTCTTGCTTTTAATCAAGGGCTCCACATTTTCATCTGGCACTGGGTCCTGCAGATTCTGTAACCATAATGAATGCTTATGTCTCCCAAAAATTTCTATGTTGAAGCCCTAACCCCCAATGTGATAGTATTTGGAGGCGGGGAAAGTAAATAGGTTTAAAGTAGTTCAAGATGGGATTAGTGCCCTTTATAAAAGAGAAAGATCATGTGAGCATAAGTGAGAAGGCATCTGTCCACAAATCAGGAAGTGGGCTCTCACCAGGAATCAAATCTACTAAGCATCTTGATCTTGGACTTCCCAGCCACCAGGACTAAGAGAAACAAATACATGTTGCTTAAGCTACCTCATCTATGATATTTTGTTATAGCAGTCTGAGCTAAGATATCAGCCTTGAATGTATGCTTTAATCAAAATGTTTTCAGAATTTTTCCAAAATTCTGTATCCTTTTCTTGTTGAATTATTTGTCCAACTAGATACAGAGAAGCTGGTAAAGATCTAGAGTATATGAAAAGTATGATCCATTATTGGCAACCCAGCTTCAGAAACTATAAAGGTGGTTTGTAGTATATTTCATGGGGTAGACCAGATGCACATAAAGAAGCCACCACTCAAACACATATATGTGGCTTAATGCCTTCTTGAAACGTCTGCAATGATGAATCCTCATTTGTATGTAACAGAAGTATTAGCACTGAAGGGAGATATACTAACTGGTGAAGCTTATTAGCCTGTATTTTCTTCTAAATAATTGAGAAATATTTTATAAAAAATATAGATGGAAGTCCAGAACATAAGGTCATGTTTCTAGAGTTATTATGAAAGGGAGATAATGGAGAAAGCTTGAACAACAGCTTATGGATGAAAGACTTCTGGAAGGTACAGAAAGTATATAAAAGTGTATCTCAGGATATGAGGAAATTAATACAGACAAAATGCTGAATGCAATGAAAGTATTGATAATAAGAGGAAAAGAGGGAGCCACTGAAGGATTTAAGGGATTATAATGACATAATCTCAGTGAAAATCAAGATGCTAGCATTGCACTGAGTACGGAGTGAAGGGAAAAGAGATTAATGAAATGAAGAGAATGCATGGAATGATGCTAAGCTAATGTGATAAGACTAAATTCTGGAAGGCACAAAGGAAAAACACCCTCGTTGGTCTATAGCCACATATAATATATATATCATGTGAGGCCAGAAATGACCAGGTCCTGGAGAACTAACATGGCAGTATAGACTAAGAGGTGGGTAAACCTTATCTAATCAGGATCTAAGGACTCAGTGGACAGAGTGACATAAATTTCACACTACCACTAACTCTGAGGTGTGCTGTTGGAGGAATAGTGGTGTGGCTGAGACACTGAGAAGATAGGCTTCTAAGACGAAATGAAGGAAAAATTTGAGGGAGTGGAAATCATTCCATGCACCCTGTGAACCATTAGCTGAACAGGAGGAAAGAGTTCAGGACCCAAAAAGCAGACCTGGTGATTTTCCACACGCAGATGAACCATAGTTCACGGGAAGCCCCTACATTAAAACAGCAGGCTTGAGTTTGTCCTAATGCATTCACGCCTGGATTCCACCAGCAACAAATCCTCCCAGATGAAGGGCACCACCCCTGACCCAGAAGCTCTAACTTTTCCCCTGGCAAAATGTGCAGAATGAGGAGTACTTAGCACCATCAGCCTTTCTTTGAACACAGAGATGAGCCCTCACATTTAACAAACAAATAGAATGTAAGAGCCTTTACAAGATCAAGAGAAAGTGCTGTAGTGTTTTCTACCAAACAGACAAATCATAAATCTCCCTTCTTTCCTTCTGAAATTCCCCAAGTTCTTAAAGTTCCCTTTAAATACACTGTTTAATCAAAACTGGAATTTTCAGCAGACTTAAGGAGACCCAGGAAGATACACTAGACATACCATTCACATAAACCTTTGCCAAGGGTCATAGTTAAATGGGAGTGAGATGCTGGCAATGTATGATGAAACACACATTTAAGGTATTCGGCATAGCTAACAGTTAGGTTTATAAGGAGTGTGCCGCAGATGTAATATTTATTGATGAGTCTACCAAATTCAAGTAATTTAGTTATAATTTGGCTTTGTTCTCATTTTCCTTTTATATCTTTAAGACAGTGCAGTATACTTTACCACAACAACTCTTGATTATATTCCTGGTAAAAATTTTCTTAATGTTTCTTAAATTCCTGAAGTTATCTGGACCTGTGAGTTAATTGAGAAGTTAGTATCAGCCTTTGAACTGCTTTAGCAGAAGTGAATACTAAAAAACAAGGTTCCTGCCTATTTAGTTCAATTCTCAATCCCATCTGCTATAGAAAGTTGAGAGTCTACTGCCCTGTATTTTAAAATCTTTATTTTCTGATAAATTTGGAAATCCTGAATATTCTCTTACTTGAAATAGCTATAGCTAAATGGAAGGGTAATCATAGATTCTATTCAAGGTCATCCACCTTCTAGGTCATTCAATGCCCTTAAATGGTGCAGTCCAAGGGATGCTACATCTTTTTTTTTAAGGTGGAGAAGCAATGTTCCGTTTTGCTGGAATGTCCTTTCTCAAAGCAAAGGGCTTCTAAACATTTTTATGTTACAGACCCCTCTGGTGGTCTAGTACAAAACTTATGAGGCCGTGTCAGAAGAATATTTCTGAAACACATAATGAAAAATGTAGAGGATTATAAAGGAAACCACTTACACTGAAATATGATAAAATATTTCTAAACTATTACAGAGTAGCACATTTATTTCTTTATTAACATCTTAAAAAGTAGATCCAGCAAAGCATCTAATAACCACCATAACTTTAAAGTAGTGACAAATAAGAAAGATATTTTAAGGGGCGCCTGGGTGGCTCAGTCGTTAAGTGTCTGCCTTCAGATCAGGTATGATCTCAGGGTCCTGGGATTAAGCCCCACATCGGGCTCTTTGCTCAGTGGAGAGCCTGCTTCTCCCTCTCCCACTCCCCCTGCTTGTGTTCCCTCTCTCGCTGTGTCTCTCTCTGTCAAATAAATAAAATCTTTAAAAAAAGAAAGATATTTTAAGAAACTGAAACAATTTTAATGTGATGGGAAAATATCTGTAATTTCAGCTGATGTCAAAAGCACAAGTACTGATCATATTTCTGTGGTTTATTGTCTACATTTGTAATTAAAGATAATGCTGAATTTCAATTAGATGTAATTTTTCTACTCAAATTTCCGGGACCCCCATTTTCTATTTATGAAGACCTAAGGGGCCCATGGATCAGGTTAAGAATCCCTCAGAGAGATTTAAGAGCTTGAAGGAAAAATGTAGTATTAGCTTACTTACTCTATTATATGTCACTTAGAGTATATTTTCCAGTATTTAAATAATTGTAGTAACTTCAGTGCTGATATATATAACTGCCACTTTTAATACAAATACAGAATTTTCCTTTACATTCAAGCCTTTGAATTCTCCATACGTAATTCACTGCTTTGGTGGTTTAGAGATTCTGTTATAATGATACTATAAAGTGAATTCTATATGAAGCAGGTTCATTTTGGATTACTTTCAAGGATACTTTGGTGTCAAAATGGCTTATTTTCAAATAGCCCCAACTTCAAGGTAGGTCCAGAGTGTGAACTCCATGGAAAATATTACAAAGAGGCTTCCATGTAGCTGCTCCACTAAATCAAATCTGCTTCTAATTGCATAGTGTGTAATGTTTAAACTTTCCCAGATTAGCAGTTGATTTCCTGGCAAAACTCTGTGAACACCAAATAGTCAATAAATTGGCATCTACAAAGCAAGAAATTTTAAATGCATACCAAATGCAACTCCCATCTCAAATGCACCAAAATGTTTTTCTGAAAGGAGCTCAGTTTTCAAATACAGCATGCTATGGTTCACAATTTTCCATGCATACAAATTACTATAAGACTGCTAATTGATTACCGTACTCATTTATTTTGCAAGAAGCTTACCATAAATCTTAATAGTGACAATTTACTTCCTCACTCAAGACTAAGTCACATTATTAATCAAGATGGCATAGTTTGAGTTGAAAACAAAATATTTCAGTGAGCAGTTGCTGAATGGAGAAGAAAATTTCAGTATTGTTCTAAGTCTGATCACTTATGTAATAGTACCATCTAGTGGATTCTCATCCATAACACAGAAACCAACAAATTCTATAATCTGACTTGGGAAAACAATGTTTCTTCTAAAAAAGGTTTTGTTGTATGTATATTTAGTAGACTTCTTACATTCTCAACTAAAGTATCTGAGCAGACATCTCCCAAAACGAGAACTACAGAGTGTCTTGTTCACCATTCCATGAAGTTCTATTTTATAAGAACTGGGTAGCTAGTCTGCGAGATGTAAAACAAATATGTCATTTACCAAGTCTTAAATTGCTGTTGTGCAAACTACAGCATGGGGTATTCCGAAAGAGCAATATTCTAATAGTGACAAATTGGGGACATTAGAATAAATGATCACATAAGGCTACAGACATATTCATAAAATAATCACTTAACTACCAGTGTGGCATTGTCCCAAGCAAACAAATACGAATAAGATAAAGCCCTTGATGTCAAGAAGTTCAAAATATCATTGAGAAGCCAAATAAAGAGCATAAACAAGTGAGACCAAACAGGTATATGAAAAAGATATAGTGACAGCAGAAAATAATAACAGAGATTATCTTTCCAGTAGCAGATCAAGTAAGGCCTCATGGAGGAGGAACAGAAAATTTGGCTCAAAATGGCTTTAACAATAATCCTTCACATAACAAGAAGTCCCAAGGCACTGTGGCTCCAGGGTAGGTTAATTCAGTAATTCACTGATGTCAACCAAAGTGGAACCTGCAGGAGGATGCCAGTGGGAGCTGTCCACTCTGGTAGGGATGGGTATTTTTATCATTAACATTATTCAGAATGGCTGGCACATGGTGATAATGAATAGCACACTGATTTTTAGCCAGTGTTATTACTGCTTTCAGATTCTCTACAGACAATGCAGTCCCTTATTGCCTTTTTTAAAAATTTTTTTTCAAGATTTTATTTATTTATTTGACAGACACAGCAAGAGAAGGAACACAAGCAGGGGGACTGGAAGAGGGAGAAGCAGGCTTCCCGCCGAGCAGGGAGCCCGATGCGGGGCTCAATCTCAGGACCCTGGGATCATGACCTGAGCCGAAGGCAGATGCTTAACAACTGAGCCACACAGGCGCCCCCTTATTGCCTTTTTTGCTCAATATCCAAAAATGAAGAAAAAAATGGATAAATGTAATTTACTGTTGATTCAAGGAAGGGGAAGAATGGGAACAAAAAATAATCACCACTAAGTGCCTATTTTACATACCCTAAGGAACAGAAATGCAGAAATCCTTTCCATAGCAACAGAGAGAGGTCTTTGGAGGCCAACTGTCACCCTTGGGTCGGCTCCCTGGGAGGATCTCTCCTGTCCTTTGTCCTCCTGGGCCTCTGGTTTTACACTTTGAGATTACATTCCTTGTCCACTGTCTTTGGGCTGCAGAAAAATGTCTTCTTGGGCATTGCACATCTTTAGCAGCCTAATGTGTTACATATCCATTCCTAATGCAATCACTGGTCAGGAAACAGGATTCATAATGATTGATTTAATGAAATGAATGGCCATGTAAAGTAGTGTGTATTACATCCCACAAACTGGGATTTAATAAAAGGAGGAGAGGGAAATGAGGAATGCGTGATAGGCCCAAAGAAAAAGGAAGTGGTGGGGGGGGGTACAATATTCTGTAGAGAATATTTTAAGGGTAAGCTTATATATTTTTACTTGTAGATGTATAGATGTATGAAAACCAAGTGGGGTTTATTCCTGACATGAAGTGTGTTGCAACAGAACATATTAAAATATCTAACCAGGAAAGTCATGATAACCACTTAAGATACTGAAATAGAGATAGATGGATATTATATATTTATATAACATATAAATATTACATGTGTAAATATATTTTGTTATATATAAGTATAAATATATAAAGTAAACATAGTTATATACATATAGTTCCATTTCAATCTCAAAGCCAACATAACAGGACTAAAGGCAATCCTATTAAAGTCAAGAATAAGTCAAGGATTTCCACTATGACCATCCGTTTTTAGCATTGTTCTAGTAGGTACAAACCAATTCAAGTAGACAAAGAGGAAAATAAAGATTATGAAAATTGGAAAGGAGAAGGTAAAATAATCATTAATTATGAATGATATAACTGTATACCTGGAAAAACAAAAAGAATAGAAAAACCATCACAAATAATAAAATAATTCTGTAAGGTGGCTAGGTACCAAACGAATGTACAGTTATCAATAGCCTTCCCTTGGCCAAACAACCAACTAGGAGTTATAATGGAAAGAAAGACTTCACGGGGCACCTGGGTGGCTCAGTTGTTCAGTGTCTGCCTTCGGCTCAGGTCATAATCCCAGGGTCCTGGGATCGAGTCCCATATGGGCTCCGTGCTCCACGGGAAGCCTGCTTTTCCCTCTCCCACTCCCCCTGCTTGTGTTCCCTCTCTCGTGCTGTCTCTCTGTCAAAAAATAAATAAAATCTTTAAAAAAAGAAAAGAAACAGGGCGCCTGGGTGGCTCAGTTGGTTAAGCGACTGCCTTCGGCTCAGGTCATGATCCCAGGGTCCTGGGATCGAGTCCCACATCGGGCTCCCGGCTCAGCGGGGAGCCTGCTTCTCCCTCTGACCCTCTCCTCTCTCATGCTGTTTCTCTCTCGCTCGCTCTCTAATAAATAAATAAATAAAATCTTTAAAAAAAAAAAAAAGAAAAAGAAAAGAAACAGAAGAGATTATATATGTAGGAACAAATTTAAGAAATGTATAAATCTATAGGGAAAAACTCTGAAATGCTCATTGAGGTTAAAAAGACTTGAATAAGTGGAAAGATATACCACTAGGAAGACACAGTATCACGAAGATGTCCAATCTTTATAGCTCAATCAAAATTTAACATACTCCCAATTTTGAATACACTGAAAAGTGAACAATATGAAGAAGAGTGAAGACAGTAAACTTGCCCTGCCAAGCAGACTCCATGCAGCCATAAAAAGGATGCAAGAAGCTTTTTAAGTACTCGAATGGAATTATCTTCTAAGATACGTTGTTAAGGGAAAAAAAAAGCAAGGGTCTAAATAGTGTCATAGTGTCCTCCCAAGGGAATATCTATCAACTATCCTTTTAAAAGACTTAAAAAAAAATCAAAAAACTTAGCTTTTAGGAGGGGACCTGGGTATCTAGAAAACAAAATGAGGGAAGACTGAACAATGAGAGTATCTTCTTCCTTTTGTGGGGCATAATCTGTCTTCACACAAAGACTACTAGTCCAACACTGAGTAGAGGCAAAGTAACTTTTCCTCACCTCTTTTTTAATCTGAATCATTAAGACAAATCACCTATTTTATTTAAAAGTCTCAAATCAAGCACATGTGGCTCCTTCAAAAAGTCAAATCCTCCCTTCAAAGACAGTCATGTGGCACTGCTGTAGATGTATTTTCAAATGTGAATAGGAAATGGGAAGCAAAGGATAAGTATTTGTCAGACGAATCAAGTCCTAAACTGTTTCAGGCAATATATTTTTACTTTCTCTTTATTAATATATTATCCTACTTTCCACAGGTTATAGCTGTTTGAATAATTTATTCACTTTAATTTTTCCACACAATCGATGCTATGAATTTTCTTCTATGTGCAGCTTTTGATGTACTGCCTAACTTCTGGTGTCAGTTTCTTCATAGGTTTTTCTAAGTAGACTATAACAGCACTTCAAATCTCATTTTGACCTAAGCTCAGAGGCTTACTGTATGACATAAGGTAGATATAATTTCGCCTTTCCTTTGAAGTAAAGTGCTATACTTGTACATGCAGATGCAGGTCTAAGGAATAAAGAAGTGTATGAGTCCCAATCACTGAACCTTGCTTTATAGAAAATTTCTGATCACTACTGATTTTTCATCATCTGCAACTGTCTTATAAAATCAGTTCTGATATACACAAGGCAGAATCTCTAGGGTAGTATAACATGGTTGCAAAATGAATTATTAAATCAAAGAACAAAGCAATCATATGCTGAGTAATGATCATGTCCCCCAGGCGATCTTCTTCACAACTGTGGTTACCAGTGTCTTTGACCTGACAGCAGCATTATAAACACCATCTATTATTTATAAATCATTCATATAATGGACCATAGACAGTTCTTTGTCACGGGCCCTCATTTTTTTTATATCCACCACTTTAGCTTACTAATGGGGTGCAAAGAAGGATCCCTAACCATTCCAGGAATGCATGTGGAATGTTCTGTATGAACAATCAATCCAAAAGCTTTTTATTCTCATCATCAGAGGATGGCTTTTCACAGAAATGACACTTGAACAAAATAGCTTCCAAATTCCCATTAATGAATAAATTTTAACATGATTCCATAGGCAAGAAAAAGATTTAGATTTTATCTAATATTACATTGGTAGGATGGCCAAGTTTCTGAATAAATCTCTTTTTAAACAGCGCATCTGAGTCCAGATAATGCCCTGATATATAGGTTGAATTAATGAGGTAACACTGGCAGGCAAGGAGATGATGGATAAATAGATAAATAATAATGATGATGATGACAATAACAGATAGATAATTACCAGACACCACCTGGGCCCTCTAATCGGGCTCTCAGATTATTTAGCAATAGAAAAGCTTTGCAATCCTCAGAGCAGCCTGTGGCTCTCAAATAATTTTCTGCAGAGTCCCAAAAACACTTCTTACTCTATTAATACATTAGCTTATTATCTGTAAGTGTCAGCTATATGGGCATAATTTCCAACTACTGAAATTTTTAATTTGTAAAAGAGCACTCTTGCCTCACCCTCATCCCAGCCCTGTTGCTGGTTAGAAGGGGACTGGGTATATAGTTCAGAGCTGTGGTCAAGTGCACATTAACATATTTCCCACCTTGTAATCAGTCTAGTGAGGCCTGCTCATGTCAGTTACATTTTATAGAAATACAAAAAATTAGCACATGTAAAAATCATCACATCTTTTCAAAGCCCTTTAATTATTTGCAAGTCTCACCAATAAGGTCTAGCACAACCAGCCACACTGCTCAGCATATAAGTGAGGATTAAAAATGATGTCTAAGAAAAAAAAAAATCAAAAGAATGTTTTCTGCAGCAATATATTTTGCTGATAATTTCTTGACAGGCATATCTCATATTCAAATGTAGGTTTTGTTTTAAAACAGTAAAGCCTCACAAGAAAATAAAATGATCAAACAAAATAAAAACCTATGTAGTTCTTCATGAAATAGCTAAAAAAAAAAAATAGCCATTTCCTACGTAATTACTTTTTCTGAAGGACTAGGAGTACACTTTGATCTTCCTAGAGGAAATCCGAATGGGATTGAAAAGGATGTTATCTCCAGCTCTATTCGGATGCTGTGAATAATAGTAACAGCTATCATTTGCTCAGAATCTATTCTTTAAATAAATGTACTTAAGATGTACATTCATTATCTCTCAACCTCCAGGTAAGCCTGGAAGGAAGTTAATCCCCCCTTTTTCATGGTGAAGGAAGTTGATGCGCAGGGAAAGTAAGTAGCCTGTCTAAGGTGGCAGAGTTAGAAACGGCTGGCATCACATGGAGGCATGTCCAATTCCAAAGCTCTGTCAGTTTAGCCACTCTTTCCACTGTGGTACACGCAGGGACCCTACAGATCTCATCCAACGTGTATGCTACAACAGATGACATTCACATGAGGACACACCCCCAGGGGGCTCTTAACAAAAACTATTTCCAGGAAAGGAAAACAAACGGTGCCAGAGGCAACACACAAGAATACAATAATTCTTACTGTGCCACACTTTTTCATGGTAGATCAGTATTGGGGACTTAACTCTAGGTTGTAACTTAAATTTGGTATGACATAGATTATAATTAACTTTAGACATTTTAGCTAATGACCCACAACTCTGCACACAAATATGCATCACAAAATACAGAAGAATGGAAGTGACCGTGGTATAGGTACAACACTGAATCCATTCTAATTTGTCATTTTAAAGCAAATCATTTGCAAGCATTAGTAATTTGCTAACAGAAATTAATTCTTGTGACACACGTCATAGCTAATTGTAATACATCTCTCTGCCAACATTGCAGTTCGGAATCACTCATGTAGCATATAGTAGGTACTCAAATTTTAATTTTAATAAAAACTATAGTTCTACTTAATCTGAGTCTTCAAATCCAGTATGTGAGAAAGGGAGAGAGGGATGGAGTAAATAAGTGACTTTGTTGAGTCAATGGCTTAACATCTCTAGGGATTGGGAACTTGGTAACTCCTGAGGTGACTCATTATAATATTAGAAACTTACTTCTTAAATTGAACCAAAAACTTTTTCCTGAAGCTTCCTCCCACCCAATGGTACATGTTCTACTTTTTGCAGCCACAGAGAACTATTTCATTCCTACTTGCATGTGACAGTCCTAAAAATATTGGAAGAGTAATCACATTTTTTTTCCTCTCCAGGCCTAATACTGCCTGTTCTTTCAACTATCCCATGATGTGATTTTTCAATCTTCCCACTATTCTGGTTACTCTCCTCTGCTTTTCTTCTGCTGAACTCCTTGCCTGGATGCTTCCTCTACACTCAGCAGTCTCACTAAGCATGTTGGCTTCCCCAGCCTTGACTACTCAATGAGAGTGCCTTGTCATTCTGTTGGGCAAAACACCTCGTCACACTGTCTAGCATCACCTTTGGCTCTTTGGTTCTTGATATTGCTGCTATCACCTTATAGTGGTGATTTTCTATCTGTGTTCCTAGAAACCCTAAGGTTAGCAGAAGTGCCTCAGAGCAGATCAAGAGGAGGCAATAGCCAGGAAGGGAAATCTCCTACATCCCTGCCTCAGCTAGAGAAACTACACTTTTATCCATTTCTATATTCAGTTTCTACATGGAAAGACTGTTCTAAAAAAAAAAAAAAAAGTTTTAAGTTTGAATAGCATCGCCCTAGAACCCAGCTGGTACAATACAAGGACTGTCCAGAAGACAGGAGAAATACAGGGAACCAAAGGTCTATTCAGGCAAGATTACCTTGTCCCAGGAGTTCAGCTTCTTCTAAGCAGTCTATCAACTTGAGATCAATACAACAATTGCATTCTGAGAGTCTTGCCTCTACTCTTAATTAAAAAAAAGGAAGCTCATCCTCCCCACTAAGGGGTGCTCCTGCCTGACAATTGGGAGTAGCCAGCTCAATTCACTTGCCTGGCATTAAGAGCCCTGCAAGGGTTTTGAAAACTGGTTCTCAATACTACACATCAGAATTTTGAGGGAGCTTTAAATAATACCAGTATCCAGCCACTATGCTGAGAGATTCTGATTTAATTAGTTTTAGATACAACCTGGGCATCAGTATTTTTTAAATTTCTCCAGGTGACTTTAAGGTGCAGTCAGAGTTGAGAACCTCCCATTTACAACCAAACAAACATTATTTAAATAGGAAACAATTTGGTTAAATGTGGAGAGCCAGTGGAACTAATGGTTGAAGTGACTGAGGGATTCAGTGGAGCTGATTATTTTATGGTGAGGGTCAGGCAAGGGGGAGACGTCCTAGGAAGTAACCATTTCACTGAGAATTTCTCTTAGACTTCCAAATGATCAAAATGCATACATATTGAGAGGCTAAATTCATGGTACTCGCAACATGTACCTTGGAATGATTTCTAAGCCATCACTTTTGGGTATAGACAACAGAGGCCTACTAACCTGTAGGGGTCTGGAGTCTGGAGAAATGACAAAAGGAGGAGGACAGACTAAATCATTTAAACTGCTCTCTTGCCTATACCCTCAACTCCCTAACCCCTCAGCTTTCCTTTCCTCTAACAGATTTATTCAGTCCTTATTTACTAATCAGAATATATTGAGTGTGGGGAACTCATTTTTCATTAAAAATGAAAAGACATTAACCCTGTTCCCTTGGAGCTCAAATTCTAGTAGATGAGCTGATGGGCTAGCTTTCCCTTCCTTTTCCTTCAAGTTTTTGAAGGAGTAGATTACATTCCATCTGTCAGCTTCCTTGCCTCCAATTCATGCCTCAGGCTAGAGCAAGTTACCACCCCCTCCACAGCCCACAAACATGGCCAAAAACCTCCCAGTCACCACATCCATTCACTCAACACTCAATTAATGTTTGAATGGCCACAATATTTTTCTCGGTGTTGTTTTATTAACCCTGTTTCAAAATTAGATATTATTGCCCATTTTCTCTCTCTAGAACCTCTTCCCTCCCTTCCCTTATTCCTTTTTCCACACTCCACACTCCTTGTGTCTCGTACCTGGACCACAGATTCACTTTCTCCCTTGATCATCATATTTATTTTCCTGTATATTATTTCTATCATTACATTACTGACTTCAAAATCAACATCATCAGCTCAAACATCCCCATAGCCCCCAATCTATGTATTTACCTGCCCACCAAACATCCACCTAGATGTCCCACAGGCACCTCCCTCACTTCTCTCCTCCCACACTCCTACCTCGTTGGAACAACACCATCCCCACTCATGTAAATTGTAAAGTAGGAAGAGTTCTTCATAGTGGTTACCCTTTCCCCACCAATCCCCTCATGAGCCAGTGACATAATCCAGGAAAATCCTCAGTGATTTACTCCTTAGATGGCGTTTATTCTTTTGAGGAAGACAGCCAGAATGCCATTTCATACCCTTTTGGTTAGAATTCTATAAGCTGGAATGGCAATTCAGAACCTTGGGTTTTAACAACTGTTAAGGAAACAAACATTATATAACTATGGAAATGAATACATAAATTAAATGAAAATACTTAAGTTTTATAAGTCTTATATATTTTTAATGACAAAAAGAATCCAAGGTCAATCAGATGCTTTTTAAGACAGGGTTTGATTCTTTCCCATTCTTCCTGAGTCTGATATAAAGATCAGCATCTTTCATAGTCAGTGCCCCTAGAAGAAATCTAATAAGAAACCAGAGGGAGAGGTATATTTAATATTTATTTGTTAAAATATAATAATAAGGGCTCTTCATGGACCAGTCTTTGCATGGATTAGCATATAGAGGAGTATGGCCCATCAGCAAAACAGAATCAGAACAGTGTTACAAACTTTTCTTGTACTTCTCAAGGAACATAATAGGAAATACATCCGTAACTCTAGATCAAAAGTTCTTTTTTTTTTTTTTTAAGATTTTATTTGTTTGAGAGAGAAAGCACAGGAGCAGGGGGAGGGGCAGAAGGAGAGGGAGAAGCAGACACCCTGCTGAGCAGGGAGCCCAACATGGGGCTCTATCCCAGGACTCCAGGATCATTACCTGAGTCAAAGGCAGACCCTTAACTGACTGAGCCACCCAGGCGCCCCTAGATCAAAACTTCTTAAATCTCTTTTCTCCTTCCCCCTAAATCTTTCATGCCCTACCCACCCCCCCACCCCAACTACCTAGATGTGTCCTCCTCTACACTTTCATTCTCCTGCTCCCACCCAGAAGTTAGTATCTCTACCTAAGTCTTTTCTGGTCTTGCCTTTCTCACCAGTTTTCCCAATTCTAGCTAATTTTAAAGCCTGGAATTAGGCTAACAAAGACAGAACTCTCCTTAGAGACTGTTAGAAAACAAAATTCACCTGAGTAAATTTAAAGACCTAATTAGCTTTATTCAACAATTCATGAATCAGGCAGCATCCCATCTAGCAAGTAAAAAGATGCTCCCAGAAGCTGTCCAAAATGGAATGATTTTATTGATAGAAACAGGGCAGGATGAGAAGGTAATTAACGAAAGAAAGTAAAAGGTTATTTCAGGCAAGGTTACCTTCCCTTAGTGGAAAGCAGGGGGTCTTATCAAGCAGATTAACTCACTAGCGCTCACCAGGAAATTCCAGACTGATTGGTTTAAAATTCCACTCTTAGGGGGGTTGAAACTGCAATTAAGCCTTGGTTTGCTGTCCTGGGAGCAAATGACTCCACCCTTGGCCTGTTTTGTTCTGTGAATAAGACTAAAGAGAGAGGACAATCTGTGTAAGCAAAGACAAAATTATTGTTAGCCAGTAAGAGAGTGAGAGAAGAAAACAGAAATACATACTTATCAGAAATCAATATTTGGTCTTCATCCCTATTTCTGGCACCAAGCTCCTCAAAAGCCTTGGAATTTCCTGTGTGGTGACAGTACAGGTATCTTTTGTTAAGTTAATGGGGTGACTTGGGAAGCACCAAAGTCGGCAGCTGGACTCTTGGCAAGGGGAGCCAATCCTGTGATTAGAGAATAGGAGTTTCAGTCCTACCTACCCCGCATCTCCAAGGAGCGGAAAAGGGCAGAGGCTGAACCAAACACCAATGGCCAATGATTTAATCAATCGTGACAATGTAATGAAGCCTCCATAAAAACTCAAAAGGAAGGGTTTCAGAGAGCTTCCAGGCTGGTGAATATGTGATGATGTGGGGAGAGGAGAGCGTCTGGAGAGTGGACCTTCCATGCCCCTTCTCCCTCCCTTGCCCTATGCATCTTTTCCACCTAGCTGTTCCTGAATTATAGCCTCTTATACTATTAAGGGGTGATCTCATTAGTGAAATGTCTGAGCTCTGTGAGCCACTCTAGCAAATTAATCCAAACCAAGGGAGGGGGGGTTATGGGAACCTCTGACTGGTAGCCAGTCAGAAGCACAGGTAACCACCCGGGATTGGAATTTGGCCTATGAAGTGGAGGGCAGTCTTCTGGACCTGAATCAGATGCCACGTCCAGGTAGATAGTGTTGAAGTAGCGAAGTGGAAGGGACTCCATTTTAGAAAGCTCTGTCTCTGCTGTGTTGCTGTTAGGCCTCATTTATTCATGTTCTGTCTTTTGCCTCTAAAAAGCCAGAGAAATTCTGTTCCCACTTCAAGGGGGAAGCAAAAAAGTTAATCATTCTCTGAAGTTTTGTCCTAGGTCCCAAACACCTAATAACATCCAAGAAGAGCCAGGTCCCAAACATGAGCTTCCAACAAACCTCAGCTGACATTGGCATCAATACCTGACCTTCAGTAATTTATGGAATAGCACCTATTGTTCACTGGACACTCACCTCTGATTGGACCCTATTCTGGATTCCTGAAGGAACATGTACCCTAGACCCTTTTGCAATATAAACCCCTAACTCCAAGCAATGACAAGACTCATTCTCCTTTCCTTTCTGAGTCTCCCAGACACTCTGCTATTTTCTACCTGTCACTTATGCTATTCAATAAACTCTTTCCACTTTCTCTGGCTCATGTTTGATTTCTAACCTGCATGAAGCCAATGACCCTCTTGGCTGGTCCTGTGGGACCCTCCCCTGGGTTCTGGGACTCAGCCTGCCTGCATCAGTGTCACATTTAAGTTGAACTGTAGGACACCCAGCCAGTGTCCTGAGCATTGCTCGGTGGCATGGAGGGAAAAATCCCCCTCCATATATTGGAATTAGGTCCATTAAGTATGTAGCTGAACTCTGACTCATCTACACCAACTGCCCAATGACTTCCAAGACTGGAGGCAGGCAGAGGAACTCAGGTTCAGAATTCTATGTCTCCTCCATAAAAATAAACTGCCTCTACGCCTCTTCCACATAACTGGTAAAAAATTATAAAAACAGTCATTTAAAGTCTCTTGGAATTGCCCGAAGGGCATACAGCAAATGAAAAAAGATTTATTCAAAAATCTATTAAATCTTCCTAAGAACAGTGAGCATCTGTGACACTTAAGCCCTGACTTGCTCTTAAAAGAGGACCCAGCTGTCACCTTAACAACCTCCATTTTGACCTCAGACTGTACTTTCTGATTTTGTTCTTCTTCCCAGCTTCTCTCTTAACTCGGGCAAAAGACCTGGAGGATTGGAAACTACTCCGTCAAGCGGTAAGGACTGCCCTGATGCCAGCAAGACCTCATGTGACTGACCCCAAGACAGCGACCAACCTGACCTTTACTGCCCAACTTATACAAACCTGGAAGTATTTTTAGCACTTCCGAGATGGACTTTGAGACACTAGTCTGTGGCCTTCCCGGTGTTGGCCTCACTGAAATAAATTCCTTTCTTGTTTCACCGCCACTCATCTCTCAGTCTTTGGATTCTGTCCATGGCAGTGAGTGGCCGAACCTGGTCTGTTTGGGACCCCTGGAGGCAGGTGCTCTTGTATTCTTGGTGCCTGATTACACTCCCTCCTTAATCCCCCAACATGAGGGAAAGTTCCGCTCTGGATGAATAGGGCCAAGAATATAGGGCTCCCTGTCTCCCCAGTTCCCAGTCAAGGAAGGCCATGCTACCAGCACTGCCTTCCCCCCAGCCCCTGGCTCCCTGTGGCAGAGGCTCCATTCTAGGTAAGTGCAGCTGCGGGGTTGAGGACTACCTTCCTCCACCCAGCCCACATTCATAGGGTGAAGGCTCTACCCCAGGCACAGGAGGCCAAGACTCCTGGGGCCCCACTGCCTTCACCCACTCAAAAGGCTGCAGTTCCCTGTTGGAAGAGGCAAACCCAAGAAGACCAGGCTACTGCCCCACCCAGTGCACAACTCATAAAGCAGAGACATCACTGCAAGAGAAGGCAACTATCCTTACTCCCAGCTTTGGAGCAGTGACTCAGGGATTTTCGCCCAGAGGGAGAGAAGCAACGGAGAAATTAAAAGCTACGTGTCAATGTCTGTAAGTCTTTCCTCAAGGACTCTTAATTTCCCAGGAAGAATCCTTCATTTCCTTTCTAGGATACACCCACCTGGTTCCAGTATGCCGCCGCCAGGGTGGGAAAAGGGGAGTGAGGGTACCACAATTCAGAATGCTGGCCTCACGTGGTCTCCACTGTCCCCTACAAGGTTTCCAGAGACTAAACTTTCCTGTGGGGACTGGGGGAAAGCCTTGGCACTTTGAGTGCTCACCATATGTATTTCCAACAATGCCCCCTCTTCAGCTTTTTCCCACACCCCCACCTTCATGATGGCCGGTTTCTCTAAATTCTGAGACTTCAACCTTCTCTGCTGAACTCTCCTAATTTAGACCGTGAATCCTTGTTCTCCTGTATCCTCTACCAAAGAAGCTGGACAGCTAAAAGGCGTTTCTTCTCATACCCCCCTTGAAGCCAGGACAGGGACCCAGTTCTAACCTATAAGATGGAAGCCAATGACACTAAATGGGGCTGCAGGAGAGCTACCTAAGAGACACAGAACTGGTCTTCATTCTGCTCTCTTCCTTTCTTCCTGGAGCTGCAAGGCTCATCCAGGGGCTATGGAGCAGATACCTCCTGCTGATAGACAGGTAACTATATATGTATGTATGCATTAAGATTTTTTTTAAGTAATCTCCACACCCAACGTGGGGCTCTAACTCAACAACAGTCGCATGCTCCACCAACTGAGCCAGCCAGGTGCCCCTACAATAGGTCTTTAGAAATCATGGTGAAAACAAAAAATTGAAAATGACTTAGAAGCCACTGAAATCACTAATGATCCCAGAAATAGATATAAGTCCTGGAACAACACCAGAAACTTCCTTCACAGGAAATTCTAAGGTTCCTAGAGCAGTTCAGTGAAATATGAAATAATTTGCTCTGGGGATTTCTACTGCATTGCCCCTTGCCACATTGCTTCCTCTCTCCTTGGCTCCATTGTAGTGAATAATTTCTGTTTAAAAAAAAAAAAAAAACCCACACACACATAATGCACAAGCTCTCAGTTTGTCTTTTCTTTTCCTCAGAGTTTTCCTTTAGAAGCAGGAAAGGTATACCACTGTGACCCCAGGAGACTGCCTGCCTGGCACATCTGGGCTTCTGAATCAGGACTCACTGTTCCCAAAAGAGATCAGCCCCTTCCCCCACAATGGTATCGGTGAGAAATAGATACTTAATGATTTCTTGGAGAAGGCTGTAAGGCAGGTTTGCATTAAACATCATATGGTAAAACATATGCATACATACATACTCACATACATTCACTGCCTTTCATTACAAAATTGCCTTACATATCTGTGTTAATCCCACCAATCACCAACCGCATCTTCTGTTCTCTCCCCTCCACTCTCCCCTCCCCACCACACCACCCTGTAATTTATTTTCTGTCTGCTTCTCATCTTTACATGCATCAGCTAACCTCTTTTTTTTTTAAGATTTTTTTTTTTATTTTATTAATTGACAGAGAGAGCAGCAGAGGGAGAGGGAGGAGCAGACTCCCCGCTGAGCAGGGAGCCTGACGTGGGACTGGATCCCAGGACCCTGGGATCATGACCTGAGCAGAAGGAAGATGCTTAACGGACTGAGCCACCCAGGCGCCCCTGCATCAGCTAACCTCTTAAAACAAGATCCATCTTTATGATACATCCTTCTTAGAAAGGAGTTTGGGAGGGTGCTGCAAGTAAGAACTTTTTCCTGTCACACTATAGCCACAGATTTTGCTGTTTCTTGAATTTATTTTACTCACATTCCCTCTGTGTTTGGCTACATTGCTCCTCTCTGGCACTTCCTCAACTTTTCAATCTATGTGTTCTTCTCCACAATTCCTGCTCCTTTTTCTTTTATTATTTCTAACTCCTTCACAGTTTCATAGCTTGTCTCTCCCCTTCTCTTTGCAGAAGGTGGGTGAGGTATGATGTGGGGCCTCTCGGGAAAGCAGGATGATGGTGAGGGAAGGGGGGATAGTGGGTAAGGGCACTATCTTGGGCAGACAGAAACTGAGACTGGGTTTGGGTGCATGTGATTTGTTGAAGGAATGCACTCAGAAAAAGCATGTAGGGCTGGGAGTGAAGTGGGGAAGGGAAAGAGCAAGCAAGAGTATGGTCTTGGACAAAGACAGGGAGAAAGCTCTGGAGCAGAAATCACCCAAGAATGGTCTACTTTGAGGCCAGGGACCAGCCTTTTATGTGAAGGATTAGTCAGTCAGTCATTTGCTGTATACTGTTGGGTAGGGGCGGGGCAGTGGGGGATAGTAGGGCTAGGGGCACCTGGGTGGCTCATTCCCTTGAGTGTCTGCCTTCAGCTCAGGTCATGATCTCAGGGTCCTGGAATCAAGCCCCAGGTCCGGCTCCCTGCTCAGCAGGGGAGTCTGCTTCTCCCCTCTCTCTCTGCCCCTCTCCGCCACTTGTGCACTCTCTCGCTCTCTCTCTCAAATAAATAAAAATGAAATCTTAAAAAAAAAAAAAGACTATAGGGCTAAGTCTCAGGGTAATACTCTTCCAGGACGATGCCCAGAGGAAGGGGGCAGCAGTGAGCTCTAAGCAACCACTCCTCAGAGAACAGGGGGATGGGTGGGCTCAGTAAAGTAGGTCCAGGTAGGGTACCACACAGTCTACTATCAGAACCAACATCTATTAAGGAAGAGCTAATTCTCTTTCAGTGGGCCAGGCACTGTGCTCAAAAATGTTCCTGCATTTCCTCATTTAATCCTCACAACACTGTAGAGAGATAGATAACCTTTTGCATATGAATAAACTAAAGCTAAGAAACATTAATATATGGAATTACAGATAGTAAGAGACAGAACCTGGATTAGAATCTAGCTGATTTACTCTAATATTTGATTTGTGAACCACTGTTTGGTCCTTAAAATGCCTCTATGAGATAAGCATTATATCCCCAATTTGCAAATAAGTTTGATTCAGGTCCATTAATATTGCTGTACTTACATATCTGGCACACAGTAAGCATTGATGACTGGCACAGAAAAATAATTAATACAGCGTGATAGGAAAGAGACTCAACATTATTACCCATCAGAGAAATGCAAATCAAAACCAGTGAAGTACCACTTTATACCCAACTAGCATAGCTTAAAAAACAAACAAGCAAACAACAATAACAACAACAAAACCACAGACAGTAACAAGTGCTGGCAAGGATGTGAAGAAAGTAGAATCACCCTACACTGCCAGAGGGTCCGTGAAATGGTGCAGCCACTTTGGGAAACAGATTGGCAGTACCTCAAAATGTTAAACATAAAGTTACACATGACTTAGCAATTCTACTCCTAGTTATATACCTAAGAGAAATGAAAACACATGTCTACACAAAAATTTGTTTACAAATGTGGTGTTAAGCATTATACCTAAGAGCCGAAAAGTGGAAACAACTCAAATGTCCATCAACTGATGAACGAATAAACAAAATGTGGTAAATGAATTAATACGTGCTATAATGTGGATGAAACCAGAAAAGATTATGCTAAGTGAAAGATGAAACCAGAAAAGATTATGTTAAGTGAAAGAAGACAATCACAAAAGATACACTATATCATTTGACTGCAGTCATATGAAATGTCCACAATAGGCAAACCCATAGAAACAGAAAGTAGATTAATGGTGCCTAGAGCTGGTGGGGTGGGGGTGAGACTGCTAATGGGGCACAGAGTTCCTTTTGGAGGGTGATAAAATATTCTAAAATTAAACAGTAGTGATAGTTACACAACACAGTAAACATACTAAAATCCATTGAATTGCATACTCTATGGGTGACCTTCATGGTAGGTAAATTATACCACAATAAAGCTATTTTTAAAAATGAAAGCATGACAGAAAAATGCACAAGATTCTAAAGGAAAAATAGATAAGGAGTATGATAGGTATCAGTAAGAATGATTTCAGGTACAAATAACAGGAAACTCAATCTAAACTGGATTAAACAATAAGGGGATTTATTATCTTCTATATCAAGGAGTCTGGCAGGAGGACAGTTCCAGGGTGGTTAAGTCAGCACCTCAGTGGCATTTTCAGGATTCTAACTGTTTCCATCTTTCTGTTCTTCCATTCTCAAACTATTGGCCTTTGCCCTCACGCTTGTGCCCTCATGATCACAAGGTGGCTGCCACAGCTCCACATGTCACTTTCTCACAAACAACACACTAAAGGAGAGACTATCCCTTTGCTTCCCTTTTTAAAAGTGAGATACACTTTCCCAGAAGCTACAATCAGACTTACCCTCCTGTGTTGGTAATCAGAATTGCATTATTTGATTCTTTCTTTTTTTTTTTTTTAATTTCTAAAACAGTCACTGGTAAGAGGAATAAAATTATTGTTATTAGCTTAAACCAGTAAAGATTCAACCCCTGGGATCCAGGAAGAAGCCAGACACCCCTGATGCTAAAAGTCATCAGGGTGTTGCTCAATGGAAAGAAGGGAGGATGTGTGGAAGCAACCAACATGTGCCACAGTGCAAACCAAGGAAGACATCCTGAATAAGGCAATGCCTGAGCTACGTTTTCACATGCTAGCAGAGGTGGGGCATACTGGGTGAGCTCAGAGGAAGTGGCTTGAAGAATAGGCAGAGGAGAGAGGGCATTCCAGAGAAAGGGGGCAGAATGAACATAAAACCAGGAAGATGATGGAAAAACACAAGCTATTCACTGAAATACAAAATGATGAAAGATGGGGTCATGAGCCAGCATGTAAACTAGGTTTGTCTGTCTATGAGCAAACGTTTATGAAACTAGAAGTGACAGGTCAAATCTGTGTTGGATTTCTCTGTCAGAGAGATGTTAAATAAATGACCAATGCTTCCCTAAGACATCAAAATGAAAAGTGAAACAAAGAAAAACTCACAAGTTGAGATTGTAACTTTAAACTAATCCTCCTGCTTTTTCAAAGCATCCCTGCCTCTCTGTCTCTGTCTCCCTTTCTCCTCTCCCTCTCTCTTTTAGGCACAAAGGCCTGCAAGCCAGGGCCAGACCTTTAGGTAGCCTGTGCCCCCTGGAATGCCCACTTCATGAAGTGGTCTGGGATGGAGTGGAGTTCTTGCCATAAGAGATCCATTGAATGTGAGCCTCTTCTCCTCTAGAGCATTTTTGACGTAAGGTGTCCCGGCATGTCCGTATGTTTTTTTCACTCTGAGTGAGTGCTTTGACTGGGAAGGTGGCTTAGAGAAATTCAGAAGAGAGAGATGAGACTACATTCCTAATGGGTACCCTTTGGACTCACGATGCTCCTGTGAAACGTCATCTGTCCTACAATCCACGAATTCAGGGGTGGTCTCCAACTCCCCTCCCCCAACACCTACCCAATCTAATAATGTGAGCCGTAACTAGAACCCCACAACTGAATCTGGGGAGGCATCTCTAGCCAACTGTAGCACTGCTTCCTATTGAGTCTGGATGTGGCCTCCTCACCTTTTAGGCTCAATGCACCACAAAACCAAAAATAATCTGTCAGACTTACTGTGAAAAATAAAATCAATTTTCTGCCCCATACTAGTCAAAATTAGGCAGTGCCACCTTCAGGGATAGAAAAGATAAAGAGGGTGGGAATCAGCCATGTTATTATACAGGCCTCCCCGGTAAAAGGAATTTTATTTACTAAGTGCAGACAAAGAGTGATAAATTAGTGCCAATGTGGAAGAGCTCTTTTCTGGTTGGGGTGATCACGAGTCACTGCTTTGACAATGATGAAGATAGCTAATCTTTGGATTCTAAGCCAAAAATGCCATTTATACCAATGGTAGTAATATGCTGATACTAATTAATATTATATCCCAGGTCACTCTGGGACATCACCATTGCATCTGAAAAATAGATATAAAAAATTATTTCCAAATTCCCCACAAGAGAAGTAAAAACCTATAATCACTGAAAATTTCTAATTTAATAAGGAGAGAAAGCAGATGAAAACATGTTTACAACTCATATCTGCCAAACAGAATTAACCACTATGCACTTTAAAACTCTTCTTCCAGTGGGGGATTAGGTGCAATAAAGCCCAGCACATTTTGTCTCCCCCATGAAATAAAATGATCATCTGCTTATCTATCATTCATTTCACACAGAGGGCTCACACCAATAAAACTCTCATTTTATAGAGCTAGGAAGGAAGATAAAACCCATAAAACATACTGTACAGTTTTATAGCTTAAAGATATGTCTCTCAGAAAGGTGAACCAAATATTTACAAACAAGCCTATCTCATTATCTTTTTTTTTTTTTCACGCTGATTTTTTTCACAATATGGTCATTCCCTGGGTATCTGGAGGTCAGGTTCCAGCAATCCTGTAGGCATCTGAGCATAATCACTGTAACCAGAATCTCCTTATTAAGGGGAAAATGTTTTTGGCACTGTTGTCTAACACATGCTGGGTGGAGGTGGCCCTGAGGTGACAAGAGAAAAAAAATGTGAGCCCCCTTCCCTACTCACTGAAGCAGGAGGAAAGGAGAGGACCAGGGGTCATAATCAGGGATGGGAGATGTCAAACAGACAAATAGCCTCTCTTCTGGAATCAGCCCTCATTTAGGGGGATTCTTGCTGAATCTCTGATCCTTTACCATTTGAACTGTCTGTTCAATTCGATAGAAATGTATTGAATAACACTATAATCTGGGCACTGGAGAAATAATGAGGCCCCTCAAGGAGCTTATTGTCTCGGAGGGAAACAGACAAGCCAACAGATGATTCTAATATAGTCTGTTATGAGCAAAACAGAAGGAGGCACAAGGAGAGAAAACTTCCAAAAAGTAGAATAAAAAAGACAGTCACATGAGAGAAGAAAAAAGGTAAGAAAATGAGCGAATCAATCTAAGAATTTTAAGATCCAACTAATAGGATTTCAAAATGAAAAACAAATGAGAGCCATGTGATTCAGAAATCCCATTTCTGGGTATATACACCCAAAGCATTGAAAGCAAGGACTTCAAGAGATATTTGTACATCCAGGTTCATGGCAGCATTATTCACAATAGCCAACAAGCGGAAGCAACCCAAATGTCCAGAGACAGATGAACTGTAAACAAAAAGTGGTATGTACATACAATGGAATATTACTGAGCCTTAAAAAGGAAGGAAATTCTGACACATGCCACAACATGGAAGAACCTTGATAACCTTATGCTAAGTAAAATCAACCTGTCACAAAAGGACAAATACTGTATGATTCTATTTATATAACAATAATGATTAATTTCTTATGTCCACTTAGCTAGGCATGGTGCCCAGGTATTTGGTCAAACACTGGTTTAGATATTGGTGTGAAGGTATTTTTTAGATGAGATTAACAATTAAATCAGCAGACTGAGTAAAGCAGATTACCCTCCAAAATGTGGGTGGGCCTCACCCAATGAGTTGAAGGCCAGAAAAATTGGTTAAGATGGTAAATTTTATGTTATGTGACTTTTACCACTACTAAACAAATACACAAAAAAATATGAGAGAATACTGTCATTCATGAAGAACATGAATCCAGGGATTGAAAAAGGCTACCAAGAGCCAGATAAGAAAATGAGAAAAGACCCACAATCAAGGCATACTATTGTGAAATTCCAGAACACCAAGGTCAAACAGAAGATTATAAAGCTTTCAGAAAGAACAAAACATATTAAAAGTCACTCATAAAAGGAAACTAAAATGACTAAATTAGACTTCTCAAAAACCACCATGGAATCTAGAAGCAATGTTGTTTTTTGGAGTTTTTTAAAAAGATTTTATTTATCGGGCGCCTGGGTGGCTCAGTCGGTTGAGCGACTGCCTTCGGCTCAGGTCATGATCCCAGGGTCCTGGGATCGAGTCCCACATCGGGCTCCCTGCTCTGCGGGGAGCCTGCTTCTCCCTCTCCCACTCCCCCTGCTTGTGTTCCCTCTCTCGCTGTGTCTCTCTCTGTCAAATAAATAAATAAAATCTTTAAAAAAAAAAAAAGATTTTATTTATCTATTTGTCAGAGAGAGAGAGAGGGAGCACAATCAGGGAGAGCTGCAGGCAGAGGGAGAAGTAGGCTCCCCACTGAGCTGATGTGGGACTTGATCCCAGGACTCTGGGATCATGACCTGAGCTGAAGGCAGACGCTTAACTGACTGAGCCACCCAGGCATCCCTGGAAGCAATGTTTTTAAAATTCTGAGGGAGGGGAGCCTGGGTGGCTCAGTTGTTAAGTGTCTGCCTTCGGCTCAGGGTCCTGGGATCGAGCCCTGCATCGGGCTCCCTGCTCCGCGGGAAGCCTGCTTCTCCCTCTCCCACTCCCCCTGCTTGTGTTCCCTCTCTCACTGTATCTCTCTCTGTCAAATAAATAAATAAAATCTTTTTAAAAAATCAAATAAATAAGTAAAATTCTGAGGGAAAATCACCTTCAACCTAGATTTCTATAGTTAGCCAAAGTATTAATCAAGTACAAGAATAAACTTAAGATATTAGACATATTGAAGAATATTCTTCATCAAAAAAGTAAGCCAAGAAACAAAGTATCCATGAAATGAATCTGAAAGGGTGACAAAGAATATTCCCAGATGACTGTGCAACAGGCCTAGAGACAGAGACTGGAAATTTGTGGGCTCAAGAAAAGTCACCAAATACAAAGAGGTCCTGGGGCACCTGGGTGGCTCAGTCGTTAAGCATCTGCCTTCGGCTAGGTCATGATCCCAGGGTCCTGGGATCGAGCCCCGCATCGGGCTCCCTGCTCCACAAGAAGCCTGCTTCTGCCTCTCCCACTCCCCCTGCTTGTGTTCCCTCTCACTGTGTCTCTCTCTGTCAAATAAATAAAATCTTTAAAAAAAAAAAAAAAAAGAGGTCCTGATAAAGTATCTGATAAGCTTGTCTATGTGCAAAATTATATTGAGAAGTTTGCTCTCTCCCTCCCTCCCTTCTCACTTCCTCCTTTACTCTTTCTGCTTATTCATACGTATATTTGTGTTTATATCTTACTCATATGTATATATTTGTATAAATATTTTAATATATTTGTATATACATATGAAACAAAGCAAGTGAAAAAAGCTATGCACTTACTAACTTCAGGATACACAAAAAACAATGCACAAAAAATAAACACAAGTAGAGAAAGTGAGCAATGAAATTAGGCTGAGGAAAGGTATCAAAGTGTTAAATTCTCATCCCACATAATAGGAAATGAACAGATAATGGGTAGAATTAATAAATTAAGACAATACAGTGTTACTTTAAAATATGGAGGCAGATAGCAAAAGAAAAAGGTGAGAGTTAAAAATGTTTGCCTCTCGCAAACAAGACTGGGGATTGGGAAGAAGTGAATACAATAGGTCGATATTTTTTTTTCCTTAAAACCCTTCTATTTTACTTAAATGTTAAAACCATTTTAGAAAAAATAAACCTTAAAAATTATAAGGAACTATACATCTATTAGATAAATCCATCTATTAGACACCACCAAATGCTAACGAGGATGTGGAACAAGAAAAACTCTCATTCTTTGCTGGTGGAAATAAAAGTGGTACAGCCACTTTGGAAGACAGTTTGGCCGTTTCTCACAAAACCAAATATACTCTTCCCATAAAATCCAGCATTTGTACTCCCTGGCATTTACTCAAATGAGTTGAAAACTTACTTCCACACAAAAATCTACACACAAATGCTTGTAGCAGCTTTATTCATAATTGCCAAATATTGGAAGCAACCAAGATGTCCTTCGGCAGGTGAATAAATTTAAAAAACTGTGGTACGTTCCGATAATGAAATATTATTCAGGGCTAAAAGGAGATGAGCTATCAAGCCATAAAAAGACATGGAAGAACATTAAATGCATAGTACTAAGCAAAAGAATCCAGTCTGAAAAGACTATGAAGGGTAGCAGAATATGCCATGCAAAATATGCCACTTTGGCCCAAGGATTATTTTGAGATAAAGACAATTAAGTAGAAGTAGATTCACGAAAAGTTCTCTGCCCTCTCCTTATGTGCTTAAAAACGGGACATAAATTTATAAAGATGCCCTCACCTCCTCCCTACCAAAAGGACAGAAGTTAATCACCAGAGACAACTGTAGATGGCACCAGAGCAATCTACATAACAACCCTTGGTAAAACTAGCCTTTATCCTCCATTGATTTCCCCCATACATTTGCCCTCCCACAGTCTGCCACCCTAGAAACTCCAAGTCTTATTCCTTTGTCTGGTCACTTCTCTAAAAATGTATTGTTCTCTCGTTAAGACACTGTATAAACCCAAGTTCTAACCATCCCTTGGAATTACCTCTGAGCGTTCCCATGAGAATGCACGATACGTGTTATTAATACATTTCTTTTGGGGTTTTTTTTCTTGCTAATTTGTCTTCTGTCGATCTAATTTATAGGTCCCAGCTAGAGAACTAGGAGGGCAGAGGGGGAAAAATTAAGTTTTTCCTCCCTTACAACTACATACCACATGATCCAACTATGTGACAATCTGGGAAAAGGCGTAACTATGGAGACAGTAAAGGACCAGTGGCTGCCAGGGTTGGGGGGGGAAGGAAGGATGAATGAGAAGAGCACAGAGGATTTTTAGGGCAGGGAAACTACGCTGTATGATACTAGACGGTGGATACATGTCTTCATACATTTATCAAAACCCACAGGATGTACACTACCAAGAGCAAATCCCAGTGTAAACAATGGACTTTGGATGATAATGATGTGTTAACGTAGGTTCATCCATTATAACAAATGTACCATTCTGGTGGGGGAAGTTGATAACAGGGTAGGTTATGCATGTGTGGGGGAAGGGGACAAATGGGAAATCTCTGTACCATCTGCTCAATTTTGCTATAACCCTAAAACTGCTCTAAAAAATAAAGTTTATTTTTTAAATGGATATTGCAAAAAGCACGAAAAGAAAAAGTACATAGGACCTCAACTTTGCTATACACCTAAAACTGCTCTAAAAACTCAAGTTTATTTTTTAAATGTATATTGCAAAAAAGCATGAAGAGAAAAAGTACATAGGACCTACTCTAAGAGTGACCTTCCCATAGGAAAAGTATAACCAGGTGGAGCCATTGTGGAATCATAGAAAGAACAAAGACATGGGGAGCTTGGTTCCTGCTTTGAGACAGCTCTTCACCATCTGGGGAATATGAGGAATGCCACTTCTCTCTTCTGGATCCCACTTTCTTCTACTAAAGAACTAAGGAGCCACACTACACCAGCACTTTCCCATGTATGTTTGGCTAAACCTGAGCCCCACAAAATGATATGTTGGGAAAAAATTAAATTTGTGGTCAAATAACCTTGGGAAGCACAACGTAACATAACTGTCTCTTAGAGACTCTAACTCATATTAACATCTTAAAGGAGATGTGAAATCTTATAATAAAGAAAACGACTTTTTTTTTTAAAGATTTTATTTATTTATTGACACAGAGAGACACAGCGAGAGAGGGAACACAAGCAGGGGGATGGGAGAGGGAGAAGCAGGCCTCCCACGGAGCAGGGAGCCTGACGCGGGGCTCGATCCCAGGACCCTGGGATCATGACCTGAGCCGAAGGCAGACGCTTAATGACTGAGCCACCCAGGCGCCCCAGAAAACTTGACATTTTTTTAACCTGCTTCATACATCTCTTAGACCATGTTTTCTCCTCAAAGTGTTTTTTTCTTTAAAGCTATTCACAGTTCCCTAAACTGCTGTTCTGTGGAAAACAGGGAAACACCACTTGTGCTAGTCAGTTCAGGCTGCTTAACAAAGAACCAGAGACTGGATATCTTACAGACAACAGAAATTTATTTTTCACAGTTCTGGAGACTAGAAGTCTGAGATCAGGGTGCCAGTGTGGTCAGGATCTGGAGAGAAGCCTCTTCTGGGCAGCGACCCCTGTCCTGTTATAGCCTCACACAGCAGATAGAGGGCGAAAGAGGCCACTCTGGGATCCCTTTTCTGAGGACACTAATGCCATTCATGAGGGCTCCACGTGTTGTGAGGAGCACTGGGTGTTATATGCAATTAATGAATCATGGAACACTACATCAGAAACTAATGATGTACTATACAGTGGCTAACTGAACATAATAAAAAAATAAATAAATAAGGGCTCTACCCTTGTGACCTAATTACCTCCCAAAGGCTCTACCTTCTCATACCATCACATTGGAGGTTAGGATTATAACATATGAATAGTAGAGAGGAGACACAAATATTTAGTCTACAACACTAGCCCAAGATAATTTCTAAGTTGAATATTTTCAGATTCCTTCATTATATATGACTCCACAGCAATACCTATACCATGGCCTTTGGATTAACGAGAGATTTGGGTAAATGCATATATTTAAATCATTTCTTTCTCTGATTTCTTTCTTCAGTGCTGTGAGATAGCTTCATAAGAAGTCATTTAATATGAGGTTATGAATGTCACTTCAGAAATAAAATTCCTATAAAATGATCATTTCAAAGCACAGCTTGGATCTACGGAAGTGTTTTATCTAAAACTTTTTTATGTGGGATAAGCTACATAACAGAAAAATGTCCTCTTATCTGAAATTGAATAAACACACACAGAGGCACTGCCAAAGTGTCATTCAGTGTTCTAACAAAGAACAGAACCAATTCAGTCCTTCCCAGGCAAATAGCAAATCTTCCTTTTTTGATAGAAACAAATCTGAATAGGAAACGTAGTGTATTATTTCATAACTGTAAGCTAATTTTCTTATGAATTTATGAACAAAGCTGATGAGGGCAACTATCTGTCAATGGCACGATGCAGAAAACACCTCTACTTAGAGGAAGGGAAGAGGGAACCTGATTAAAATGCAGTCGATAAGAAGTGTCCGTCATAGATCACAGAGTACCGAGAGGACTCTTGCTTTAATGCCCTGCAAACTGTGGGAGCAGATGCTGTTATTGGCTCAGGAGAGTCATCAAGGAAACATAAATATAAAATAGCAGCTATGCAAGAATGCTTAGGGGCATTGGTAGCACAGGGAGAAAGGTCTTCAAAGCATATCTACCAGGGTAAGGCACAAGAGAGAAGTCTGAATTTATAAGTCATCAGCTACAGAAGAGGCTTGACATCATTAGCAACAATTCCAAGTAGAGCCTTCTTGGAAAAAAGAAATGATTTAATTTATTGGCCAACTTACAGTCATTTTTCCTGATTCTTCCAATTACGATTACATGAAAAACCTAACCTGCCAGAATTAACATTCTACGGAGGCTTGCCTTCCCAAAATCATCACCATAGGCAAGGGGAAAAAAAAAAAAAAGTATCCCTGTCCAGTCCAATTCAAAAATAAATTGCCATCTGCCCCCAGTAAGAAAACTTCATTGGCCACAGAACAAAGAGACTATTCCAAACCCATTGTTGAGTACCTGCTGTAGCAAAGAATAAAAAACCAAGGGTCCCCACAGGCTCTAGGGCTCAGTTATTGAAACAAAATACAAATATTTTCCACTTCATTAGGGTTTAGTCAACTCATCTTTTGTCTTTCCCAGGTCCACAAGCACACAGTTAACTTGAAAATACTTTCTCTATATTTTATCTTTCAGGTTAAAAAATATATATATTGTACATCCAGCCCTAAGTAGAGACTAAACCAATCTGATAAGCCATCAAGTAGATGCCAGTGACTACACACTTAATGTCAAAAAGTAGAAAAATTAAAAGAAACCAAGCTTTTATCATGAACATTGATTACACTCTCATTCCCAATACCAGGGTGCCATGGGGGCCACCAGCACCCTCTCCCTTCCCATGGCATGAGGCAGCAGGGAATTGACCAATGAGAGACACCAGTCAAGGTCCACCAACAAGAATTTATTCCTGCTACTGGCTAAGGTTTCATAGTATAGGGAATTCCAAGATCATAAAGCTCCTTTGTCCACGATCCATTGGAATGAAATATATTTGGTATTAAAATTAATTATGGTTGGCTTTCTAGGGAGATTAGGGGATATTTGTTTGTTTGTTTTTTAATTAAACTTTCTTGAAGTGAATTATAATTTTCCTCAAAAGGAACAGGAAACTATCCTTTGTATATTTTAAAAGTTTGTTATTCTTTGTAATGTTCAAATGATTTAGTCCTTTTTGAAGGGGCTCAGGACATGCCACCCCAAAATATGCCACTGTAGCATAAAAATTATTTTGAGCTGAAGGCATTTGAGTTCCTGAAATCCCTCATCTTCCTAAAAGCAGAGTCTCTCAAAAGACTTCAACTGTCAATAATAAATCCCTTCCATGAGGACAACTCTAATCTTCTTGGAGACTAGAACTCAAGAAGTAGGCACTACATTCCAACAGACTCAAGACTCAAGGCTATTCTATCTCCCATCTATTCTCCTAGGAGCCCGTTTATCTTTCCAAACAGCCATTTATCTTCCATAAATGCCCTTTCTCCCCACCCCCTTTTAAGAAGTCATTTGTTTTCCCACTGCCTTTTCCCCTTTCCCCTTCACCACGTAAGATGGTATATAAGCCCCAAAGTCTAATCACACCCTTTGAGTTACTCATCAATGAGCACCCTCATTTTGTACTCATGAATAAACTCTATTTTTTTTTTTTTCTCTTGCTAATGTGTCTTTTGTCAGTTTAATCTGCAGGCTCCCAGACACTGAACATGAGAGGGTAGAGAAAAAGTTTTTTCCTCCCCTACATTTTTCAGAGGTCCAATTTATTTTGGAATACACACAGAGATTTGTACTCAACATGAATACACACAGATTCAAGAACTCGTATCTCCTTCACATACCTTCAAATCACTCCTTTCTTCCTCTATTATTGGCAGCACAGGACCTTGCATAGGTGTTTGAAGCCTCAGATGAGGAAAAATTTTAAATTATGGCCACTGCTTCTGGGTCCAAAACTGAGGCACAATATATTCAGGGGCAGACTGACTCGTTAAATGAGCTATCACTGGAATGATAGAACTAACTGTTCTAGTGATGCAAATAAAGAAGACTTGGAGCCATGTCCTGGGGGGAAATGTAAGAGAATCTTGTGAGTAAAGGTCCCCCATCTAAGACCCCTTTGTATGCAGCACTCAGGAAGAGAGGATGACCACTTTGCTAAGGATCCCAAGACCCCTTGGGAGGGATGATACGTGAAGCCCCACATGACCTGGCCTGATCATGATCGCTTAAACAATAGTCCAATAGCAGGAAAATCTGTCAGGAACCCCAAAGCAGAATCATAGTGGAATGGAGATTCTAGGCTAGTAGTCCAGGCTCACCCAAAGGTAAAGTGTGGGAACCGACCCTGGTATAGAGTGGGCTTGAGTGTGGAGCCCCCCTCGATCCACTGTGGCACAGTGTCAGAAAAAACAGCTGTGGCCCAACATGTCAATATAACCTTGGGAGGGTGACATCAGCCTTTGCAAGGATCTATGCCAGGAGGGCATGACTAAAGGAATAGACATTAGTCTATCGGGCTGTACAACACACCCAGCAGGAGAACTTGGTAGTACTATCTGAAGCAACAGACACTAACAGGTTGATCGGACACCCACCTCATTCTCTGCCTGGTATGTGGAAGGAAGCTTTGGTTCAAACTGTTCGTGTACAGTTTGGGAGGGCAGAAAAAACCACAGTGGGATTATATTTGATTTCTTTTCAAATAAAGCATGTGAGGATGAAGAGTATGAAGTTACGTTTTTCCTCAAGCTGGTGAAATAAGTCACATCAATTTCAGGAAGGTCATTTGAGTTATCTGAGTTAGTAAGTGTATCTCTAACAACTGCTAATGTAAATAAAACTATTAATCATTTTTAAATGATGGAAACTAGCAGTCATACATACTCCCCCATCCACATAAGGAAGACAGGGCTACTGATTTGAGAAAAGCATCTTATAAATATGTTTTTTCTTTTTAGGACTATAGAGATGCCAATTTCAACATTATTACCAGGGTAAAATAAATAAATAAATAACAAGTAATAAAAACAACCTGAATTACATGTTTGTTTTTGAAGGTTATTTTCACAGGACATAGCATTATTTTTAAAGTCCTCAGAATCTTACAAGACCCTTTGTTTCAATTTTGTTTCCAAGGCCAGATTTATATTAGTAGGAAACAAATTAGCAATCACTACGAATATTCACTGAAATCTCTTTACTTCACAGAAAGGCAAGATTGAGAGTCTAATGAATGTTTCCAATGCTTTATCAAATGAGATTATTTGACTGCTTTCTATAGCACAGAAAGCTTCTCTCCCCCAGAAGCCACATGGCTCTAGAGAGGATCTCTCTTCCTCCTCTTTTTGTGCCTCCTTCATTAAATAGAAAGATTTGCACTCACTAGAATTGGAAGCAAAAAGCAGGCTGTAGAGATCAATTTTACTGATAAAAATGGGGTGAGAAATGGATGGAGTCTTACTAATAGTGAAGTAAAAAGAATATAGCATTAATCTTTCATTGTACTAGGTTGGGATTTTAAAATTACTATTGGTACAACTACAAATTAGGTAACCCATAAAAATGTGTATATGGCCTCTAAATGTTCTTTTTTTTTTAATTTTTTTTTTTTAGATTTCATTTATTTATATGAGAGAGAGAGCACATGAGAGGGGGGAGGGTCAGAGGGAGAAGCAGACTCCCTACCGAGCAGGGAGCCCAATGTGGGACTCAATCCTGGGACTCTAGGATCCTGAGCTGAGCCAAAGGCAGTCGCTTAACCAACTGAGCCACCCAGGCGCCCCTGTTCTGAAAGAAAGAGAAATTATAGGCCATGAGAAATGGAGACTATTCTAGAATTTTTTTTCTTTTTTTGAGGTGAAAACAAAGTTTATTGAAGATATAGAGAGAGCAGACACACATAGAGTGTCCAGGAGACTCAGAAAGGAAAAAAGGACCATGAGTGTCTTCTAGAATTATATTTCATTGGTACTACTCAAGTTGGTTTTACGGGGTATGTTTGTTTTAGTTTTTATATGGAGAGAAAGAGTAAGAGAAAGCTGTGAGTACCGTATAGCTTTATTAGTTCTTCAGGTTTGGATGACGTAACTCAAGCTCTCGGAGCTACAGTTTTATCTATAAAGATGAGAAAACACCTATGCTCGCCAAGTCATCTGGATGGCAGCCTCACTTCTGTCTGCTAAGCTCAGGCACCTGGCCATGCTACATCCCAGCAGTCTTCTGCACATCCTTTTCACAGCTGACCCTGTGGCCACGTGGCTCAACCTCAGTTCCCTGGTTTTCGAATTCCAGAGAAAAATGCTTGGGCAAGCCCATCTTTTCATGTGAGGCTATAAATCTCAGGGAATCATATTCTTAAGTCACATATTCTCCTCTCACACAGTTAATTACAGCTGAGGTGGGATGACACAAGGTCATTTTGTTGTTGGTTTAGCAACAGCAGAGAAAATTTCAGTAGAAGGGAAGGGTGGGGAGGGGCAGGCAATGATCCACAGCTCTGGAATAACTTTTCTTTTTCTTAACAATAATATATATATATATATTTTAAGATTTTATTTATTTATTTGACAGAGAGATAGAGAGCACAAGTAGGCAGAGAAGCAGGCAGAAGGAGAGGGAGAAGCAGGCTCCCCGCAGAGCAGGGAGCCCGATGCGGGACTCGATCCCAGGACCCCGGGATCATGACTTGAGCCGAAGGCAGACGCCTAATGACTGAGCCACCCAGGCGCCCCAACAATAAAATATTTTAAAACTTCTATTAAAATATTTACCACAGGGGCGCCGGCGTTACACTGAAATAAAATAAAAATGAAGTTTCATAAAATTCAAACAAAGAAATAGAGTCAAGGCAACTGAAAATTTGAGAACTTTAGTCACTTCAGAATACTATAGTTTGAGATCTGATAGATAATATGATCATTGGATAAATAAATCACCAAGACATTTATTGGGACAGATTTTTTTTTCAGTCTCAACCACCAAATGCTACCCAGTAATTTGTGAATAATATTTGGTCTCTTCTAGTAGACTGCTAGAGAGGGGACCAGGGAGTAGCTCAGGCCCTGGATCTTCATCAAAAACGATACCACATAAGGCGCCTGGGTGGCTCAGTTGGTTAAGCGACTGCCTGCCGCTCAGGTCATGACCCTGGAGTCCCAGGATCAAGTCCCGCATGGGGCTCCCTGCTCAGCGGGGAGTCTGCTTCTCCCTCTGACCCTCCCCCCTCTCAGGTGCGCTCTCTCTCTCGAATACATAAATAAAATCTTAAAAAAAAATGATACCATTATAGTCGGTACTCAGTAAATGTTTGTCAAATGCATTAATGAATCAATGCTTTTGGTTTTCTCTTTCTTTGGCAAAGTGAAGCAATTAGGCAGTTTTAACTATGATGGACTCTTTTTCTTTTTTTAAAGACTTATTTACTTATTTTTAGAGAGAGAGAGTTGGCAGGGGGAGGGGCAGAGGGAGAAGGAGAGAAGCAGACTTCCTGCTGAGACAAAAGCTGGATGCAGAACTTGATCCCATGATCCTGAGATCATGACCTGAACCAATACCAAGAGTCGACACTTAACCAACTCAGCCACCCAGGTGCCCCTAAAATAGATTCTAATGCAAACTATTTTTTAAAAAATAGTTTATAATGCAAACAACAGAAGAGGTGGCTTTAACTAGGCAAGATTTGGCCAAGGTGGGGAGAAGCATATGGCAAGCCAAGATGGGAGCTGTGGTCTTGCTAGGGTATTCCCTAGTGTGAATGAATTTACCAAAGAATGATACTTTCAAGGAGAAAACAATGCCTCAGTTACTTAGTAAGGTGGTTTCCAGGAACCTGGAGCCCAGTTTTGCAGCATCTCTGCATAACCAGCAGAGACAACTAGGCCTTCCAGGGAGCTATCTGCTCTCAGTGACAAGAGCTGGGGGTTTAAGCAGATGCTGCCCCTCAAAATTCCCATCTTTTTCTGTTCTTTTCACCTGACCCACACCTCCCTTCCCCTATTTCAAAACTGTCTCCCCTAGGACCATTCTACCACTGGAAAGCAATGCAAGAGTGTGCTTCTGGAATCCTTTGGCCATGATTCTTATGCTGGCATTCTCATTTACTGGCTCTGTGAGAAGTTACTTAGCTTCCTTATGTTTCAATGTTCTCATTACTAAAATGTAATAATAATTGTACCCATCTCTTATACTTGTTACAGACATGAGTGAGATAATATTTGTGAGGCTCTAAGAATAGTACCTGGAACACTATATGTCTCATACAACCAACTAGCATTGGTTGTAAAGAACGGAAAAGGTATTTGAGCAGGGCTCCTCTTGGCCCCTCAAACAAGGAGCCTCATAGCTCAAGGGTCCAAATTCAATGTATCAGCAGTTTTAACATCTCAGACAGTTCACTCTGTGGATAATGAAAGACTGAAAGGCAAGTTTGAACATAATGCCTGTGAGAATAGGAGGTGGCACCTTCCTGCATAAAACAAGCTGCCATCTTTAAAACCAACCAGGCACATTCAACCCCTCCCTCTCCACTGCTATTATTTTTTTCTGCCTTATCTTCCTACAGCATTTTTATAGATAAAATGTAATCCAATGAGATACCCTATCAACGAACTATTTCATTGGCAAATTTCTCTAACAAGAAAGTTCGCCAGATAAATTCTCCATGCTATTCAAGAGAAATAACCCGCTATAAATTTCTATTTTAGGAAGGCTTACTGATGCACCCTCTGTAAATTTAGAACAATATCTCTTTGAGCTTCAGTTTCTTATCTGTAAAAAGGAATATGGGTATTTTTTCCCCTTATTCAAATGCACTGTTGGACAGTTTACTGAAAAGAACTGTAAGCTTTGTTTTACATTTCTGCAAAAAAATAATAAAAACATTTACTGATAATGAAGGATAGTCAGAAGAAAGGCAGACAGAGACAAGGGGCCCCCCTGCCCTAAGAGGAAACCACCCTTAAAAGGATTTTACATGACCCTGGAAGGAGCCCTCCACCCTTTCCCACGGGATAGGTAGATGACAAAAACCTGATTGAGTGACAGGCTCATGGAGGGTTAATCAGATTAAAACAGCCTGCCAACAAGCCCATAACAACCCTAGAGGTAGAAAGTCCAGTGGCAACCCTCTCGGGTCCCGTCCCTCTTTGGGAGCTTTGTACTATTTGCTTTATTATCACTCAATAAACTTTGTTTGCTTCCTACCACTCTGTCTAGTCTACCACTTCATTCCTTGAAGCAGTGTGACGCAGAACCAGGGCACTAAAGGAAAAGAAATCCTGTAACACTGATAGTTTCTATATCGTAGGCACTGTTCTAAACACACTGCATAGATTGTGTCATTAAGCCTCAAAACAGGGTCTGAGTCCAAGATGGTGGAGGGGTAGGAGACCTTAGTTTCACCTGCTCCCAGGAATTCAGCTAGATAACTACCAAATCACTATGAACACCTGCACACTCAACCGGAGATCTAAGAAAAGAATAGATGCAACTCTACAAATAGAAAAGTGACACTTTCTGCAAGAATGACAGGACGGAAAAACTCACCTCAAAAAAGAGAACAAGAGGCAGTAGTGACTGCCAGAGACCTAATCAGTATGGATATAAGTAAGATGTTGAAATAAGAGTTCAGAATAATGATTATAAAGATACTGGCTGAGCTTGAAAAAAGCATAAAAGACACTAGAGAATCCCTTTCTGGAGAAACAAAAGAACTAAAATCTAATCAAGTCAAAATCAAAAAGGCAATTTATTTTTTTTTTATTCTTATGTTAATCCCCATACATTACATCATTAGTTTTAGATGAAGTGTTCCATGATTCATTGTTTGTGCATAACACCCAGTACTCCATGCAGAATGTGCCTTCCTCAATACCCACAACCAGGCTAACCCATCCTCCCACCCCCCTCCCCTCTAGAACCCTGTTTGTTTTTCAGAGTCCATTGTCTCTCATGGTTCGTCTACCCCTCCGATTTCCCCCGCTTCATTCTTCCCCTCCCGCTACCTTCTTCTTCTTCTTTTTTTTTTTTTCTTAACATATATTGCATTATTTGTTTCAGAGGTACAGATCTGAGATTCAACAGTCTTGCACAATTCACAGCGCTTACCAGAGCACATACCCTCCCCAGTGTCTATCACCCAGTCACCCCATCCTTCCCACCCCACCCCCCACTCCAGCAACCCTCAGTTTGTTTCCTGAGATTAAGAATTCCTCATATCAGTGAGATCATATGATACATGTCTTTCTCTGTTTGACTTATTTCACTCAACATAATACCCTCCAGTTCCATCCACGTCGTTGCAAATGGCAAGATCTCATTCCTTTTGATGGCTGCATAATATTCCATTGTATATATATACCACATCTTCTTTATCCATTCATCTGTTGATGGACATCTTGGCTCTTTCCACAGTTTGGCTATTGTGGACATTGCTGCTATAAACATCGGGGTGCACGTACCCCTTCGAACCCCTACTTTTGTATCTTTGGGGTAAATACCCAGTAGTGCAATTGCTGGATCATATGGTAGCTCTATTTTCAACTTTTTGAGGAACCTCCATACAGTTTTCCAGAGTGGCTGCACCAGCTTGCATTCCCACCAACAGTGTAGGAGGGTTCCCCTTTCTCCGCATCCCCGCCAACATCTGTCATTTCCTGACTTGTTAATTTTAGCCATTCTGACTGGTGTGAGGTGGTATCTCATTGAGGTTTTGATTTGGATTTCCCTGATCCCGAGCGATATTGAGCACTTTTTCATGTGTCTGTTGGCCATTTGGATGTCTTCTTTGGAAAAATGTCTGTTCATGTCTTCTGCCCATTTCTTGATTGGATTCTTTGTTCTTTGGGTGTTGAGTTTGATGAGTTCTTTATAGATTTTGGATACTAGCCCTTTATCTGATATGTCATTTGCAAATAACTTCTCCCATTCTGTTGGTTGTCTTTTGGTTTTGTTGACTGTTTCCTTTGCTTTGCAAAAGCTTTTTATCTTGATGAAGTCCCAATAGTTCATTTTTGTCCTTGCCTCCCTTGCCTTTGGCGATGTTTCTAGGAAGAAGTTGCTTCGGCTGAGGTCAAAGAGGTTGCTGCCTGTGTTCTCCTTTAGGATTTTGATGGACTCCTGTCTCACATTGAGGTCTTTCAACCATTTGGAGTCTATTTTTGTGTGTGGTGTAAGGAAATGGTCCAGTTTCATTCTTCTGCATGTGGCTATCCAATTTTCCCAACACCATTTGTTGAAGAGACTGTCTTTGTTCCATTGGACATTCTTTCCTGCTTTGTCAAAGATGAGTTGACCATAGAGTTGAGGGTCCATTTCTGGGCTCTCTATTCTGTTCCATTTTCTATGTGTCTGTTTTTGTGCCAGTACCATGCTGTCTTGATGATGACAGCTTTGTAATAGAGCTGGAAGTCCGGAATTGTGATGCCGCCGGCTTTGCTTTTCTTTTTCAACATTCCTCTGGCTATTCGATCTCTTTTCTGGTTCCATACAAATTTTAGGATTATTTGTTCCATTTATTTGAAAACAGTGGATGGTATTTTGATGGGGATTGCGTTGAATGTGTAGATTGCTCTAGGTAGCATTGACATCTTCACAATATTTGTTCTTCCAATCCATGAGCACGGAACGTTTTTCCATTTCTTTGTGTCTTCCTCAATTTCTTTCATGAGTATTTTATAGTTTTCTGAGGACAGATCCTTTGTCTCTTTGGTTAGATTTATTCCTAGGTATCTTATGGTTTTGGGTGCAATTGTAAATGGGATCGACTCCTTGATTTCTCTTTCTTCTGTCTTGTTGTTGGTGTATAGGAATGCCACTGACTTCTGTGCATTGATTTTATATCCTGCCACTTGACTGAATTCCTGTATGAGTTCTAGCAGTTTTGGGGTGGAGTCTTTTGGGTTTTCCACATGAAGTATCATATCATCTGCAAAGAGTGAGAGTTTGACTTCTTCCTTGCCAATTTGGATGCCTTTGATTTCTTTTTGTTGTCTGATTGCTGTGGCTAGGACTTCCAATACTATGTTGAATAGCAGTGGTGATAGTGGACATCCCTGCCGCTTTCCTGACCTTAGGGGGAAAGCTCTCAGTTTTTCCCCATTGAGAATGATATTCGCTGTAGGTTTTTCATAGATGGCTTTTATGATATTGAGGTATGTACCCTCTATCCCTATACTCTGAAGAGTTTTGATCAAGAAAGGATGCTGTACTTTGTCAAATGCTTTTTCTGCATCTATTGAGAGGATCATATGATTCTTGTTCTTTCTTTTGTTAATGTATTGTATCACATTGATTGATTTGCGGATGTTGAACCAACCTTGCAGCCCAGGGATAAATCCCACTTGGTCATGGTGAATAATCCTTTTAATGTACTGTTGGATCCTATTGGCTAGTATTTTGGTGAGAATTTTTGCATCCATGTTCATCAGGGATATTGGTCTGTACTTCTCCTTTTTGATGGGGTCTTTGTCTGGTTTTGGGATCAAGGTAATGCTGGCCTCATAAAATGAGTTTGGAAGTTTTCCTTCCATTTCCATTTTTTGGAACAGTTTCAGAAGAATAGGTATTAATTCTTCTTGAAATGTTTGGTAGAATTCCCCTGGGAAGCCATCTGGCCCTGGGCTTTTGTTTTTTGGGAGATTTTTGATGACTGCTTCAATTTCCTTAGTGGTTATAGGTCTGTTCAGGTTTTCTATTTCATCCTGGTTCAGTTTTGGTAGTTGGTACATCTCTAGGAATGCATCCATTTCTTCCAGGTTATTTAATTTGCTGGCATAGAGTTGCTCATAATATGTTCTTATAATTGTTTGTATTTCTTTGGTGTTGGTTGTGATCTCTCCTCTTTCATTCATGATTTTGTTGATTTGGGTCATTTTTCTTTTCTTTTTGATAAGTCTGGCCAGGGGTTTATCAATCTTGTTAATTCTTTCAAAGAACCAGCTCCTAGTTTCGTTGATCTGTTCTACTGTTCTTTTAGTTTCTACTTCATTGATTTCTGCTCTGATCTTTATTATTTCTCTTCTCCTGCTGGGTTTAGGCTTTATTTGCTGTGCTTTCTCCAGCTCCTTTAGGTGTAGGGTTAGGTTGTGTACTTGAGACCTTTCTTTTTTCTTGAGAAAGGCTTGTATTGCTATATACTTTCCTCTTAGGACTGCCTTTGCTGCATCCCAAAGATTTTGAATAGTTGTGTTTTCATTTTCATTGGTTTCCATGTATTTTTTTAATTCTTCTTTAATTTCCTGGTTGACCCATTCGTTCTTCAGTAGGATGTTCTTTAGCCTCCATGTATTTGAGTTCTTTCTGACTTTTGTCTTGTGATTGAGCTCTAGTTTCAAAGCATTGTGGTCTGAAAATAGGCAGGGAATGATTCCAATCTTTTGGTACCGGTTGAGACCTGATTTATGACCTAGGATGTGATCTATTCTGGAGAATGTTCCATGGGCACTAGAGAAGAATGTGTATTCCGTTGCTTTGGGGTGGAATGTTCTGAATAGGTCTGTAAAGTCCATTTGGTCCAGTGTGTCATTTAAAGTCTTTATTTCCTTGTTGATCTTTTGCTTAGACGATCTGTCCATTTCAGTGAGGGGGGTGTTAAAGTCCCCCACTATTATTGTATTGTTGTCGATGTGTTTCTTTGCTTTTGTTATTAATTGGCTTATATAATTGGCTGCTCCCATGTTAGGGGCATAGATATTTACAATTGTTAGATCTTCTTGTTGGATAGATCCTTTAAGTATGATATAGTGTCCTTCCTCATCTCTTATTACAGTCTTTGGTTTAAAATCTAATTTGTCTGATATAAGGATTGCCACCCCAGCTTTCTTTTGGTGTCCATTAGCATGGTAAATGGTTTTCCACCTTCACTTTCAATCTGGGGCTGTCTTTGGGTCGAAAATGAGTCTCTTGCAGACAGCATATCGATGGGTCTTGTTTTTTTTGTTTTGTTTTTTTTGTTTTTTTTTAATTTTATTTATTTATTTGAGACAGAGAGAATGAGAGAGAGAGAGCACATGAGAGGGGAGACGGTCAGAGGGAGAAGCAGGCTCCCCGCCGAGCAGGGAGCCTGATGCGGGACTCGATCCAGGGACTCCAGGATCATGACCTGAGCCGAAAGCAGTCGCTTAACCAACTGAGCCACCCAGGTGCCCGGGTCTTGTTTTTTAATCCAGTCTGAGAGCCTGTGTCTTTTGATTGGGGCATTGAGCCCATTTACATTCAGGGTAACTATTGAAAGATAGGAATTTAGTGCCATTGTATTGCCTGTAAGGTGACTGTTACCGTATATTGTCTGTGTTCCTTTCTGGTCTAGGTTGCTTTTAGGCTCTCTCTTTGCTTAGAGGACCCCTTTCAAGATTTCCTGTAGGGCTGGTTTTGTGTTTGCAAATTCCTTTAGTTTTTGTTTGTCCTGGAAGCTTTTTATCTCTCCTTCAATTTTCAATGACAGCCTAGCTGGATATAGTATTCTTGGCTGCATATTTTTCTCATTTAGTGCTCTGAATATATCCTGCCAGTCCTTTCTGGCCTGCCAGGTCTCTGTGGATAGGTCTGTTGCCAATCTAATGTTTCTACCCTTGTAGGTTACATATCTCTTCTCCCGAGCTGCTTTCAGGATTTTCTCTTTGTCTATGAGACTCGTAAGTTTTACTATTAGATGTCAGGGTGTTGACCTATTTTTATTGATTTTGAGAGGGGTTCTCTGTGCTTCCTGGATTTTGATGCCTGTTTCCTTCCCCAAATTAGGGAAGTTCTCTGCTATAATTTGCTCCATTATACCTTCTGCCCCTCTCTCTCTTTCTTCTTCTTCTGGGATCCCAATTATTCTAATGTTGTTTCGTCTTATGGTATCGCTTATCTCTCGAATTCTGCCCTCGTGATCCAGTAGTTGTTTATCTCTCTTTTTCTCAGCTTCTTTATTTTCCATCATTTCATCTTCTATATTACTGATTCTCTCTTCTGCCTCATTTATTCTAGCAGTTAGCGCCCCCATTTTTGATTGCACCTCATTAACAGCCTTTTTGATTTCTACTTGGTTGGATTTTAGTTCTTTTACTTCTCCAGAAAGGGTTTCTCTAATAACTTCCATATTTTTTTCAAGCTCAGCTAGTATCTTTAAAGTGATGATTCTGAACTCTAGATCTGACATCGTACTAATGTCCGTATTGAGTACGTCCCTGGCAGTCGGTACTACCTCTTGTTCTTTTTGTTGAGGTGATTTTTTCCATCTTGTCATTTTGTGCAGAGGAGAATAGATTAATGAGAGAACAAAATGCTAGCAGAGTAACAACGTCCCCAGAAAATATACTCTAAACAAATCAGAAAAAACCTGAAGCTGTGGGAAAAGAAAGGGAAAGAGAGAAAAAAGAAAAAGAAAAAAAAAAGATAAAGATAAAAACAAAAACAAAAACAAACAAAACAAAACAACAACAAAAAAAACAGAATGTGATCAAATATGATCAGGCTGGTATATAGATCAGTGCCACACACTAGATTTGGGGTGTATTTTGGTCTTTTAGAAGAAAGTGCCTCCCAAAATTTTAAAGAAAGAAAAACTTATATATGTACAAAAATAAGGGTTGATATGATGAAGGGATGGAATATGACTGTAAAGATGGAAATTATAAAAATTTTATAAAAGGAATTGATAAGAAGTTGTTTGAAAAAAGAAAGAAGAGGATTTAAAAAAAGAAAAGAAAAAGGGAGAGGATGTGATCAGGCAGGGGAATAGAAAACACCATATACTAGAGATTTAGGGTATATTTTGATCTGTTAGAAGAAACTATCTCAAAATTTTAAAGAGAGAACAACTTATATATATAAGCCAAAAATACGGGTAACTACTATGAAGGGATAGAATATGACTCTAAAAATGAAAAATAAAAAAAATTTTTTTTTTAAAAAGGGATTGATAAGATGTTGGTTGAAAAAGGGAAAAAGAAAAATTCAAAAAGAAAAAAAAAGAAAAAAAGACAGTTAAAAAAAAAATTAACTTTGAAAGACTACAGAATCATGGTAAAAAAGCCATGAATTCGGGGCACCTGGGTGGCTCAGATGGTTAAGCGTCTGCCTTCGGCTCAGGTCATGATCCCAGCGTCCTGGGATCGAGTCCCGCATCGGGCTCCCTGCTCCTTGGGAGCCTGCTTCTCCCTCTGCCTCTCTCTCTCTGTCTCTCATGAATAAATAAATAAAATCTTTAAAAAAAAAAAAAAAGCCATGAATTCTATGTGCAGTAGTCCCCTAGAGCTGGAGTTCTGCCGTTCTCATTGATGGGTAAACTTGGTCTTGGCTGGCTGTTCTCGCTGATCTTCTGGGGAGGGGCCTGTTGCCGTGGTTTCCAAATGTCTTTGCCGGAGGCAGAATTGCCCCGCCCTTGCCCCCTCCCAGCTAAGTAATCTGCTCAGGTTTGCTCTCCGGGGCTTTTGTTCCCTGCGAGCTTTCCGTACAGCTTTGGAGGCGGAGAGTGAAAATGGCGGCCTCCCAATCTCTGCCGCGGAGGAGCCGAGAACTCGGGGCCCCGCTCCTCAGTGAGCCCCCGAGAAAAGCCGTCAGTCACTCCCGTCTCCCCGGTCTCCGGCCGCACTCCGTGCTCACCCGGCCTGTGACCGCACGTTTCTATCTCTGGCACCCGACCCCGGGTGGAGTCTCCAAACCCAGCAGATCCCTGCGGTGCACTCCCGTGCGGCTCCTCCCGGGGGAGGAAGGTGAGTCTCCCCGGATCTGCCGCTTATTGGGTCCCTGCTGGAGGAGCAGGGGCCCGACTGTGCCGCGGATCACGGTTTATGGCAACCCCGAGCTGAGAGCCCGCGCCTGGGCTCCGCCTCTGCAGCTGGCTTCCCTGCTCCGATACCTGGGAGCTCTGCTGCACTCAGGCACCCCCGGTCTTTCTGTGACCCGTGGGTCCTGAGACCACACTGTCCCGGAGGGTTCCACCCCCTGCTTAGCCACCAGAGTGACGTCCCTCAGTGGAGCAGACTTTTAAAAGTTCCGATTTTGTGCTCCGCGGCTCTATCACTTGCCAGAAGCGGCCGCCGGAGGCCCCTCCCCCGCCGTCTATCCTCCCGAATATCGCCTCGGATTCACTTCTCCGCACGTCCTACCTTCCAGAAAGTGGTCGCTTTTCTGATGAGAGAGTTGTTGCTCTTCTTTTCTTCGATCTCCTGTTGAGTTTGTAGGTGTTCAGAATGGTTTGATCCCTATCCAGCTGAATTCCTGAGACCAGACAAAATCCAGGTCTCCTACTCCTCCGCCATCTTGCTCCGCCCCCCCAAAAAGGCAATTTATGAGATGCAATAAAAAATGGAGGCTCTAACTGCTAGGATAAATGAGGCAGAAGAGAGAATTAGTGATATAGAAGACAGAATGATGGAGAATAGAGCTGAGAAAAAGAAAAACAACTTGTGGATCATGAGGGGAAAATTCGAGAGATAAGTGATACCATAAAGCAAAACAATATTAGAGTAACTGGGATGGCAGAAGAAGAGGAGAGAGAGGCAGGGGAGCAGAAGGTATATTGGAGCAAATTATAGTGGAGAAATTCCCTAATATGGAGAAGGAAACAGGTATTCAAGTCCAGGAGGCACAGAGAAACCCCCTCAAAATCAATAAAAATATGTCAACATCCTGACATAGTGAATGTGGAACTCACAAACTCAGAGACAAAGAGAAAATCCTGAAAGTAGCTCAAGACAAGAGGTCCATAACCTACAATGGCAGAAACATTAGACTGGCAGCAGACCTATCCAGAGAGACCTGGCAGGCCAGAAAGGACTGGCATGATATATTCAGGGAGATAAATGAGAAAAATATGCAGCCAAGAATATTTTATCCAGCTATGATGCCATTCAAAATAGGAGAGATAAAAAGCTTCCAGGAAAAACAGAAACTAAAAGAATTTGTGATCACTAAATCAGGCCTACAAGAAATATTGAAAGGGGTCCTCTAAGCAAAGAGAGAGCCCCAAAATAACAGAGACCAGAAAGGAACACAGACAATATACAGAAACAGTGATTTACAGGTAATACAATCGCACTAAATTCATATCTTTCTATAGTTACCCTGAATGTAAACAGGCTAAATGCCCCAATCAAAAGATACAGGGTATCAGATTGGATAAAAAGCAAGACAATCAATATGCTGTCTGCAAGAGACCCATTGTAGACCCAAGACACCTCCAGACTGAAAGTGAGGGGGTGAAAAACCATTTATCATGTTAATGAACATCAAAAGAAAGCTGGGGTGGCAATCCTTATATCAGACAAATTAGATTTTAAACCAAAGACTGTAATAAGAGATGAAGAAGGACACTATATCATAAAGGGTCTATCCAACAAGAAGATCTAACAATTGCAAATATTTATGCCCCTAACATGGGGACATCCAGTTACATAAACCAATTAATAACAAAATTTAAAAAAAACATCGACAATAATACAATAATAGTAGGGGACTTTAAAACCCCCCTCACTGAAATGGACAGATCATCTAAGCAGAAGATCAACAAGGAAACAAGGGCTTTGAATGACACACTGGACCAGATGGACTTCACAGATTCACATTCAGAACATTCCATCCTAAAGCAAGAGAATACACATTCTTCTTGAGTGCACATGGAACTTTCTCCAAAACAGATCACATACTGGGTCACAAACCAGGTCTCAACCACTACCAAATGACTCAGATATTCCCTGCAAATTTTTGGACCACAATGCTTTGAAACTGGAATTCAATCACAAAATTTGGAAAGAATTCAAATGCATGGAAGCTAAAGAGCATCCTACGAAAGAATGAATGGGTCAACCAGGAAATTAAAGAATTAAAAAATCCATGGAAACAAATGAAAATGAAAATACAACTGTTCAAAACCTTTGGAATGCAGCAAAGACAGTCTTAAGAGGGAAGTATATAGCAATCCAAGGCTTTCTCAAGAAATAAGAAAGGTCTCAAATACACAACCTAACCTTACACCTAAAGGAGATGGAGAAATAACAGCAAATAAAGCCTAAACCCAACAGGAGAAGAAAAATAATAAAGATTAGAGCAGAAATCAATGAAATAGAAACCAAAAGAACAGTAGAACAGATCAACAAAACCAGGAGCTGGTTCTTTATTAATTCTTATTAAAGAATTAATAAGATTGATAAACCCCAGGCCAGACTTACCAAAAAGAAAAGAGAAAGGACCCAAATCATGAATAAAAGAGGAGAGATCACAACCAACTCCAAAGAAATACAATTATAAGAACATATTATGAGCAACTATATGTCAACAAATTAAGCAATCTGGAAGAAATGGATGCATAAACTACCAAAACTGAACCAGGAAGAAATAGAAAACCTGAACAGACCCATAACCAGCAAGGAAATTGAAACAGTAATCAAAATTTCCCAACAAACAAGAGCCCAGGGCCAGATGGCTTCCCAGGGGAATTCTACAAAACATTTAAAGAAGAAATAATACCTATTCTTCTGAAGCTGTTTCAAAAAATAGAAATGGAAGGAAAACTTCCAAACTCATTTTATGAGGCCAGCATTACCTTGATCCCAAAACCAGACAAAGATCCCACATAAAAGGACAATTACAGACCAATATCCCTGATGAACATGGATGCAAAAATTCTCACCAAAATACTAGCCAACAGTACATTAAAAGGATTATTCACCACAGCCAAGTAGGATTTGTTCCTGAGCTGCAAAGGTGATTCAACATCTGCAGATCAATCAATGTGATAAACTACATAAATAAAAAAAAGGACAAGAATCATATGATCCTCTCAATAGATGCAGAAAAAGCATTTGGCAAAGTACATCATCCTTTCTTGATTAGAACTCTTCACAGTGTAGGGATAGAGGGCAACACACCTCAATATCATAAAAGCCATATTAAGAAAAACCCACAGCAAATATTACCCTCAATGGGGAAAAACTGAGACCTTTTCCCCTAAGGTCAGGAACACGACAGGGATGTCCACTCTCACCACTATTGTTTAACATAGTACTGGAAGTCCTAGCCTCAGCAACAAAAAGGCAGACAACAAAAAGAAATAAAAGGCATCCGAATCAGCAAAGAAGTCATACACTCAATCTTCGCAGATTACATTCTTCTCTTCAACTCTATAGTCAACTAATCTTTGACAGAGCAGGAAAGAATATTCAATGGAAAAAAAGGCAGTCTCTTCAACAAATGGTGTTAGGAAAATTAGACAGCCACATGCAGAAGAATGAAACTGAACCACTTTCTTACACCATACATAAAAATAAACTCAAAATGGATGAAAGACCTAAATGTGAGAGAGGAATCCATCAAATCCTAGAAGAGAACACAGGCAGCAACCTCTGTGACCTTGGACACAGCAACTTTTTTTTCTCGCCTGCAACTTCTTGCTAGACACATCTCCAAAGCAAGGGAAACAAAAGAAAAAACGAACTATTGGGACTTCATCAGGATAAAAAGCTTTTGGGGGCGTCTGGGTGGCTCAGTCGGTTAAGCCACTGCCTTCGGCTCAGGTCATGATCCCAGGGTTGTGGGATCGAGCCCCGTGTCAAGCTCTCTGCTCAGCGGGGAGCCTGCTTCTCCCTCTGCCTACTGCTCCCCCAGCTGGTGCTCTCTCTCTCTGACAAATAAATAAATAAAATCGTAAAAAAAAAAAAGAAGGGATGCCTGGCTGGCATCACAATCCTCCTTAGCCACACCTGAAGGAGGCCTGGGTAAAAGCCCTTCCTTGCATTCTGAGCAGCTTTTTCAGGAAATTCAGGATCCAAGATCATTATGTATGAGTCAGTCACAGACTTCCTTAACCAGACTCCATTGCCAGATTCACTTTCCTAAACAAGTCTTTCATATTTTGATTCTTCTCAAGCCTATGTCCCTAATTTTTATTCTTTTTTTTGGCAGAGTTCTCAGAAGAACTACATTCCTTTGCTTTCTTGACCTCAAGACCCCCTCACATAAATTAATTGTGCGTTATTTATAAGGTTTCTGTGGGAGTGCCTCACATTTCATCTCTTTTCCTTGAGGCACTGAAGTGATTTACTGGGCAGAACACATTTAGGTGGACACCTACTCTGAAACATCTTACCTCCTTCCATTGTTTTAACATCTGGAGAGTTTGACCCTTGACACAAAATTGTGTTTTAATTGGCTTTTACTCCCCAGAAGCCTTCTTAATATTGGCTTTTGCGAGTTGAGGTTGAAAGCAATGGTCTCTTCCAAGAGTAAATCCCAGGATTTGAAGACTTTCTCCACCCTTTTTCATTCCTGATTGCAAACATAGCAATTCTTTTCTGAGTTCATCTCTTCTGAATAATACCTTGCAGATTCAGCCATTAGAAACCTATTTAAGCTTCTAATATTGTTTTCCCACATCGTTCCTTAGAGCTAAACCTTATTAGCTATGTCTCCCAAGTTATTGCAAGAAATAGTTTCATCAACTCTCTCACCACTGCATAACATGTATTACCATCCTTCCAGCTCCAGGGCTCATTCATACCCTAGTAGTGTTAAAGAAAAAATTATTCATGACACTTTAGACTTTATTCGAAGGAACTGCTACAGTGGGGTCTTTGCAGGAAGGGAGAGAGATTGAGCTCAACTGCAAGTACATTAAGGACAGGTGGAGGTTTACAGCCTAGGAGCAGGATGGGGATCAGTGGATGGAAAATTACTAAGAGGGAACATCACGGGTGGGGGGATACTGGGTAAACTGAAAGGATTTCTGCTGAAGGCAGGCCAGGGTGATAAGACATGGAGGGTGGGGAATAAAGAGTTGAACAGATATCAAGGGTAGGGGATATATGCTAAACTGACTTAGCAAGATTCTTGCTAAAACTGGACTAGGGATTCCTGGGTGTCTCTCTCAGTTAAGCATCTGCCTTCAGCTCAGGTCATGATCCCAGGGTCCTGGGATCGAGCCCCACATTGGGCTCATCACTCAGCGGGAAGCCTGCTTCTCCCTCTGCGTGCTGCTCCCCCTGCTTGTGCTCTCTCTCTCCCTCTCTCTCTCTGTCAAATAAATAAATTAAAAATCTTAAAAAAAATAAAATAAAATAAAACTGGACTAAACGGGCAGGGCCTCTAGATAAGGATGGAGTCCAAGGTCAGGGCCTAATCAGGACTCAGAGGAGCCTGATGCAAGTTTGGTCAAAAGAAAGAATCTTTGTCAATACTTTGGATCCTCCCCACTCCCAAACTTTGAAAAATATTACCAATTTGGTTTTCTTTCACTTGTATAAAATCACCCACTTTCAGTTAGATCTTTTTCATTGGCTTTCAAAGGTGCTCAGTGTAGGGGCGCCTGGATGGCTCAGCTGGTTAAGCAACTGCCTTTGGCTCAAGTCATGATCCCAGGGTCCTGGGATCAAGCCCCAGAGCAGTGGATTCCAGCTCCCTGCTCATTGGGGAGTCTGCTTCTCCCTCTGCCCCTCCCTCTCTCCCTCTGCTTCCCCCCACCTTCCTCTGCTTCCCCGTTCTTGTCCCTCCCCCACTCCCTCATGCTCCCATACTCTCTCTCAACTCTCACTCTCAAATAAAATCTTCTGGAAAAAAAAAAAAGTTCTCAATGTAAATGTAAACAACAACAAAACTTTCTTGAGTCTGCATATCTTTCTAGCAACATCTCTATTGCTCTCAGCTTTACACCTTCAAAATCAAACTTCTCAAAGTTTTTCTCTATGCTCACCATCCTCACTTCCTCAGCTCTCATTCACTGAATAACATATTTCAATCTTACTTTAGCCTCCATTTCTACATTGAAACAGCTCTTCCTGAGTTATTAATGATTCTATGTAACTAAATTCATTCGACATTTTCTGAATCTTCATCCCTTTAGACCCGTCTGCAACATTTAACACAGCTGTCCCTACTCTCCATCCTGAATCTACTTCTAACTTCCACTGTACAACACTCCTCTGATTTTACTCCTCTCTGTTCTTTTCCTCATTTGTAGCTTCACCTCTTTTTATCTGCCATGAAATACCGGTATTTCTCAAGGTCTCCCTTTCCTATCTCACTCTACTCTTTTTAGGTAATTAATCACATCCACACTTCACCTTCAAGTCCCATTCTTTCAGAGGTAACTCACAGATAAACATCTCCAGCCCAGACTCTCCCCTTAACGCCAGACTCTTATCCAATTGCTTATTCAACAGCTCCATCTGAATGTCTTAAGGGAATGTGTCAAAATGTCTCCACATATCCAGAATTCATCTCATATTCTTCTTCCACAAATCTGGTCTTTTTTCATGGGTCCCTGTAGCAGGTGAAGGCATCACCTCCATTCAGTCACATAACAGTCATCCCACATTCTTCATCCCCCAATATTGCTCAATCATTCTATCCAATTGATTTCAATATATCACGATGCTGTGCACGTTTGTCAATGGCAAAAAGTAACCCAGGAAGAATCTTTAGATAGTAAAATATAAAAGAATTAAACTCAAATTTTGTGATCCTGCACAAAGTTTTTTTAATTTTATTTATTTATTTGACAGAGACAAGCGAGAGAGGGAACACAAGCAGGGGGAGTGGGAGAGGGAGAAGCAGGCCTCCCCGCTGAGCAGGGAGCCAGATGCAGGACTCGATCCCAGGACCCTGTGATCATGACCTGAGCCGAAGGCAGACGCTTAATGACTGAACCACCCAGGCACCCCGATCCTGCAATTTTTTTAATGTGAAGAAATTCATGTGCATGTCATGGTTTTGCTTTCCCAAAAATCTATTTTTTTATGCAAAGATTTCTACACCTAAAGCAGGGCTCGAACTCACAACCCAAATAATGAAGGATAGTAGGAAGAAAGATAAGCAGGGACAAGGGGCCCCTACCCTAAAAGGAAACCACCCTTAAAAGGATTTTACACCACCCTGGAGGAAGCCCTCCACCCTTTCCCAGGGGAACAACTACCTGATAGGTAGATGAACCTGTAGACAAAAACCTGATTAGGTGACAGGCGCAGGGAGGGTTAATCAGATTAAAACAGCCCACCAACAAGCCAAAAAACCCCTAGATGTAACCACCAAAACAGCAACCCTCTAGGGTCCCCTCCCTCTTTGGGAGCTCCGTACTATCGATCAATAAACTTTGCTTTGCTGCCCACCACTCTTCATCTGGTCTACCTCTTCATTCTTCCAAACCATGTGACCAAGAACTGGAGGCACTAACTAAAGGAAAAGAAATACTGAAACAGGGGCGCCTGGGTGGCTCAGTTGGTTAAGCGACTGCCTTCGGCTCAGCTCATGATCCTAGAGTTCCGGGATCGAGTCCCACATCGGACTCCCTGCTCAGCAGGGGGTCTGCTTCTCCCTCTGACCCTCCCCCCTCTCATGTGCTCTCTCTCATTCTCTCTCAAATAAATAAATAAAATCTTTAAAAAAAAAAAAAAATCCTGAAACACCGAGATGAAGGGTCGCATGCTCTACTGACTGAGCCAGCCAGGCATCCCCCCAAAATCTATTATATTGATAAAGTATCTTACAATAAATCGTACCTCACAAAGAAGTATTTTTACACAGGGAAAACACTCTGGATTAAAAACAAGGATTGCCAGACAGGCCTCCATACCACTAGAACAGCAAGGTCATATGGGGCCTGATGGTAACCATAATGCAAACCTTCTCATCAATGGTGTAGTGAGGGGAACCAAAGCCCCAGGAGGATGGCCTGGAGGGAGAGGGCAGGCCCTGTTCAGTAGGCCTAGAAGGCCTAGTGCCCGAGGGCAAATACGCGGATTAAACTGCATTTTGCACGCCACGTGAGCACCCAGGTACCCTGGGATCTGTCTGGGGTCTGGGACGTGTAGGGATAGATCAGGCCACCAGCAGAAACCGTCTGGAGGACACACCTCCACGCCAAGGTCCACCCCGCTCCAAAACAGTTATCTACCTCTTTCCTGAAGCGGGATCTCACCAGAACTCCTTGGCCTGGCCATGCACGGGAAGTCCGCTGAGGAGAGACACCTGGGAGACCTGACGCCCACTGAGGTCCTGTGTGTCTTCCCTGCTTATAGCCGAGGGGATCTGACGCAAACCACCTTCCCTGCTTCAGCTGCACATCTGGAGTGCAGCTCCAAGAACCGGTAGCTCCAAGATGGGCTGCGGTGCTCGTACGCCCACGTTCACACAGGCCTAGGGGTCGTGGGGCAGGGGCGGGCAGAGTGAACTGCGCATGCGCGTGAAGCCCCGGCCATGGTATCAATTCATTACGCATGACCTGGGACGGGTCAGTTCACACAAACAAGGAACTCTCTTTTCTAGCTAAATATATTGCACGGGATACATCAGCCAAGTGAACAGTCACAGACTGCGAATCTCCCTAAAAAATCCTCAGTCTTCAGACAGTCCTCGGTAAAATCCAGATAGCAATCCATTCCTATCTCAGCATAGTTCCTGACATCACTTCTGGTGGATGTTCCCATCCTACTGACATTGTCATCCATAGTTTTCTCATTTCCAAGGTCACAGTAATAAAATAGGCAAAGAAAAGAACAAACACCTTGCCTCTCCCCTGCCCCTCATCTTGTCTTTAAGCCATTCAACAAGGCTTCCTTATAATCTAAATTCTGTGATACTCCTATAATTTCTGTTGTTTTTTTAAGAATACTTAGAGTTCTCCTGTAGCTCTCTCTTCCACAGCACCTAGCAAGGAGTGTGTCTTTATCACGAAACTGTTTCAGCTGTGTGCGTGTGTGTGCACGAGGCTGTGTGTACCGGGTCATGGTATATATTTATTTTCTTACTGATTGACATGAGTCTTTTTAAATAAGGTAAGAGTTGGTCTAGATCAGTGGTTCTCAAGTTATGGTCTCTACACCAGCAGTGTCAGCTATTACCTGGGAACTCATTAGGAACACAGATTTTGGGGCTTCATCCCAGACCTGAGTCAGAATCTTTAGGGGTGGGGCCTGGCAATCTGTGTTTTAAAAATCCTCCAGGCTGGGGTGCCTGGGTGACTCAGTCGTTAAGTGTCTGCCCTCAGCTCAGGTCATGATCTCAGGGTCCTGGGATCGAGCCCCATATCAGGCTCCCAGCTCAGCGGGGAGTCTGCTTCTCCCTCTCCCTCTGCCCTGCTTGTGCGCTCATTCTCTCTCTCACAAACAAAGAAATAAAATCTTAAAAAAAAAAAAAGACTGCATAAAAAATAATAATAATAAAAATAAAAATCCTCCAGGTAACTCTGATAAACACAAAAGTTTGAAAACCATTGGGCTCTATATAACTTAGCCTTTCTCAATCACAGAAGCGATTAGAGCCCTAGAGAAAATGATTTCCGTGACTCTTTTCTCATTTCTCCCAAGTATGATAGAGGGTATTCTAGATGCATAGGAGAAAAGCTAATAATTACATATGCTAGAATATGTATATTCTAGAACATATTACATATGTTCTAGAATAATGTCCCAAGATTCCCTACAGTGTCAAATTTATGTGATTTTACCCAAATTTTCCAAAACATAGTGATCCAACACAAAAAATTAAACACAATTATTTCTGCTTAAAATATATTTTATTCTTATCTTTATTGTGTTTGTAAACAATGATCCCACCTGATAATAAAGAAATTAACTCTTAACTATAGAGAACAAACTGATGGTTACCTGGGAGGAGGTGGGTGGGGGATTGGGTGAAATAGATGATGCAGATTAAGGAGTGCACTTGCTGTGATGAGCACCAGGTAATGTATGGAAGTGTGGAATCCCTAAATTGTACACCTGACACTAATATTACAGTGTATGTTAACTAACTGGAATTTAAATAAAAACTTTTTTTTAAAAAAAGAAATTAAGTAAATAACTGTTACTAAGAATTGGAAACTAAGATTTCTGAGGATATTCAAAATTAGTGTCATGTTCATTTATCTAATCATAATGGTCATATTGATAAGCTCTCCTTAGGACAGTGATTTACAGCCTTTATTCTGCTGCTGCCCTGTTTTCTTCACAGCACACTCCTAATCAGCATCGCTCATCACAATGCTGTGATTCTCCAGGGGACTCATGGGTGGGGTGGGGGGGAAGTGGGGCTTGAAAAATCTCCTTAAAGACTCTAATGCCTCACACCATAAAGATTCACTACACTAGGATAAGAGACAAAGTTGCTAATAACAATCTAAGTCAGCAGAGAACATACCATCCTACCAGAATAGCCTAGTTTTAAATAGGCATTGACTGAGTTCCAGGATGATACAAGAGCTCAGAGCATAATTCATCGTTGTATATTTATTTATGCCCTGAAAAGAATCACTTTATTCTTTCAGAAGAAAGCAAAATCTGGTCATGAGAAAGGAAACATTTTCTTGTCAATCAAATAATCAACATTTTTATGCCTATTGTGTATGCATCAATGTACTAAACAGTATGTAGGATATGCATGGTTTTATCGCAACTGGATAGAAAAGATCAGAACATATTAAATAAGCAATATAAAAATATAACATTAATATATGTTAAATTATGAAGGACTAATTATGAAACCACTTGAGGTGGTTTTAAGAAAAATAGATTTCTAAATCGACCCCAGATATGTTGACATAAGATGCATCAGAGGCAAGGCCCAAGAATCTGCATTTAAGTCCCCCAGATAGTTATGATAGTCAATCAAGTTAGGCACCACCACCTTAGAAATCCAAAGAGGAAAATTTATTTTAATTGGTGCAGTGAGAGAGCACCTTCTTTGCGGAGCAGTGAAGCTGAACTAAACCTTGAGGATCTGGTAGAATGTAAGCAAAGTAGCAGAGAGAGCAGAGGGGATCTATGTTCACCTGTCTGGAACAGGAATGTTATCTGGGACGAAGCGCTAAGGAATCTTTGAGAGGTAGAGAATGAGTGCCTAGGGCAGTGAGGGAAGGCTTCCCCCAAACTGAGTCTTAAAAGACTGAGCTGCCAGTCAGAGAATGAGGGAAAGGGGATTCCAGGCAGGGGAAACAACTTGTACAAAGTACAGAGGAATGGAAGGGCAAGGTATGTTAAGTGAATAGTAGAAGTTCCGTGTGACTAGTGAAAAGAATCAAAATATGCCACTTTGGCATTTGGATTATTTTAAGCTGAAGGCAATTGAGACTCAACAGTTGCAGAAAGAAGTCTTCTCAGAGCTTCCGTTAACTGACTACAAACAGAAACTTCTGAGAAACTAGACCTGCCATTAACCCCATCCCAGGAGAGTTTTATGGCCATGAAGAAAGTTGGCACCAAGTTGAGTCTGCACCAACAAACCTTTCTAAAATAACCCTTATCTTCCATTAGTTCCCCCCATATACTTACCTTCCCACAATTTACCACCCCAAGAGCTCAATCCCTTCTCTTTGTAATCACTTCTCCACAATTTATCACTCATTGTTAAAATGGTATAGTCTAACTACCTTTTTGGAGTTTTCACTTCTTTCCGGTGAAGTACCATAAACATTCAAAAAAAAAAAAAAAAGTAACATTAATAAAAATGTGTATGCCTTTTCTCCTGTTAATCTGTCTTTGTCAGTTTAATTTATAGGACCCATTCATTAACTGAGAGGGCAGAGGAAAAAATTTTTCTTCCCCTACACTAGAATAAGCAGAGGAGAAAGGAGAGGAGCCCTATGAGAGGTAGGGTAGGAGAAGTACCAACAGGATTAAGAAGTAAAGGAATAAAAAGAATTGGAAATCCCAAACTCACAGGAAGGCAAGTAAATTGCTGGGTGAACGTGTATGTCATATATTGTGTGAGTGATAGGATCCCAAAACCATAGAGAACTGGTAGATTCATGCCAAATCTATAAGGGGCAGCCTTCTCAACCCAAGCCAATTATTGCCTTGATGGGCATTAGGAGCCCAGTGCTGCCGAGTTACCTGATTTACATTTTCAAGAAAACACAGCAATCTAGATTTTTAGATAATATCTTCATACTTTTAAATGACTCAAAATTCTTTAAAACATCAGTTAGTCCAAACAAAAAATGACTCTTGGGCTGATTTGGATACTAGTTTATCACCTCTGGGCTAGAGTCTAAAAAACTCTTTACTGCACCGAAATTAGACCAGGGTCTGTCTGGTTCACCATGTGCCTGATTTACATGTTGGCAGGACATGGCAACCAGGCTGAAGCATCATTGGGTAGACAACAGAAATCAGGTTTGGAGCTTTTATTCAGAAAGACCTAGAATGAATGAATGAATGAATGAATGAATGAATGAATGAATGAATGAATAAATAAATAAATAAACAAACAAACAAGGCGCCTGGGTGGCTCAGTAGGTTAAGTGTCAGACTCTTGCTTTCAGCTCAGGTCATGATCTCGGGGTTGTGAGATCCAGCCCTGCGTTGGGCTCCATGCTCAGCATGGAGCCTGCTTAATATTCTCTCTCTCGGGGTGGAGAGGTGTCTCAGTTGGTTGGGCATCTCCCTTTTGCTCAATTCATGATCCCGGGGTCCTGGGACTGAGCCCCGCGTCTGGCTCCCTGCTCTGCAGGGAGTCTGCTTGTCCCTCTCCCTCTGCTCCCCCCAACTCATACTCTCCCTCTCTCTCTCAAATAAACAGATAAAACCTTAAGAAAAAAAAAGAGGGGTGCCTGAGTGGCTCAGTCAGTTAAGCAGCTGCCTTTGAATCAGGTCATGACCCAGGGTCCTGGGATGGAGCCCCACGTCAGGCTCCCTGCTCAGCAGGGAGTCTGCTTCTCCCTCTCCCTCTGCCCTGCTTCTCCCTCTCCCTCTGCCTGCCCTTCCCCCTGCTCGTGCTCTCTCATCTGACCTTCAGAACTGAAGGTTAATCAACTTGTCTTATTGTAAGCCACTAAATTTGTGGCCACCTGTTACAGCAGCCACAGGAAACTAAAACAGACAGCAACCAGTCCTCCCCAGTGATAGGAACTAGAAGGGGTTTTAATTGGTATTTTACATTCTTTTTGGGTAAGAGTCTAATCAAAGGTTATCAGGGTTAGTAAATAGTCCCATGCCTTCTCCCAAGAGCACCCTCAACAAGTCATCATCTAGCCTCTAGCTGAACACCTTCTACACAGAAAACTCATCATCTCCCATAAATACCTGATGGACTTCAGATACCTTTAAGTATTAGAAAATTCATTTATTTTATTTTATTTTTAAGATTTTATTTATTTGGGACGCCTGGGTGGCTCAGTCGGTTAAGCAGCTGCCTTCGGCTCAGGTCATGATCCTGGGGTCCTGGGATCGAGTCCCACATCAGGCTCCCTGCTCAGCAGGGAGCCTGCTTCTCCCTCTGCCTGCCGCTCTCCCTGCTTGTGCTCTGTCTCTCTCTGACAAATAAATAAGTAGAATCTTAAAAAAAAAAATTTATTTATTTGACAGAGACAGCCAGAGAGGGAACATAAGCAGGGGGAGTGGGAGAGGAAGAAGCAGGCTTCCCGCGGAGCAAGGAGCCCGATGCGGGGCTCGATCCCAGGACCCTGGGATCACGACCCGAGCCGAAGGCAGATGCCCAACAACTGAGCCACCCAGGCGCCCCTATAAAATTCATTCTTGTACTGATCTGACGCCAAAACCAGGGTTCCTTAACTCCCAGATCAGTGTTCTTTTCATTCTATTAAATTCAGCTTGAATGAGGTCTTTAGATATCAAGTTTACAATATTAACAATTTCAAAATAAAATGCACAAGATTCCTAGAAGATCCTATAGAAATTATGACAATATTTACTTTTTAAAGCATTATTACATCAAAAAGTGAGTCAAGAATGATACCCTTTATTTTCCCCAATTGATTTTGCACTAAGCATTACTTTTTGTTAGCATCTTCAACAACCCTATAGGAACAAATAATTATTTCATTTTCATTATAATTAGGTAATTTGTACAATATATACAGGGTTCAACAAACTCTACTAGCTACATCTTTCTATTTTTTCATATCCTACATATAAATCCTTATTTAACTAGTCAAATCAGAAGGAATATGGATTCAGATATGGGTGAGTCTCAAAATCCAGTTCCTTAATGGCCTTATAATTTTTGACAGATCGTTAAGCTACTGAGCCTTAGTGTCATTACCTGTAAAACGGGAGTAATACACAGGCTTATGGTTGCATAAAATAATATGGATCAATAATAACCATGTCAAACCCAGCATAGGTACATAATAAACATTAATTCCTTTCCCCACTCCAGATAATGCAAAATAAGGAACTAAAAAAGGAGTACTGTTAAGAATAGGGGCATTTAGCCATTAGACACAAAAATGTTTGAAAACTACAAAATAAAATTTACTGGCAGAGTGTGAAAATTCTTTAAATGCCTACACAATTCAGCATTATGCCAACTCATGGTTAAAAGTAATTTTCTAAATGTGCCATCACTTTGAAACAATTTTCCTCATTTATCAATAATTTCTAAGTACATACCCAATCAATAACTGACAAGGAATCATAAGCCTTCGTGAGTTGAATGTCACAGGAGCCAAACGTCAAAAACAAAAAGTTTATTCGCTGTTTAAATTGTGTGGATTTAAATATATGCTATTCTATCTGATATGGAATGAATGCCCCCCTACCCTCGCCCAACTCTTTAAAATAGAGGACGCCTGGGAATAAAATGTCTGGAAAGGGCTTAAGAAATCAGGGAGAGAAAGCAACAGGGGGAATGAAACAACTTTCCGAACACATCCGTGTCAACGGAAAGTTGACGCCTCTCTAATCCTGAAATAAAGCTACTGCAGCCACAAGGTAATCAGATGGCATGGTATGTGCCGTTCTCGGCACTGGCCAGTCCACGCCTGTCCTAAGGAATTAGACTGGAGTTTTCCCTTTCGGCACGACCCACAGCTCAGGCGAGAACACGCCAGCACGCTGCGGGGCTCCACTCGGGTGACTCCTAGAGATCCGGAGACTCCGTTTTCACAGCCAACACCCACCAAGTCTTGAGAACTCCCCCTCCCCAAGCTCCTCCCGCGCCCGCCTCGCCCCAATATTCGCACATGCGTACACCCAATTAAGAGAGGTTAGACCGCTCCCCCTCGATGTGAGTCCCCACGCCCAGATGCCACGCAGCCAGTCCTCCTGCCCTTCTTCGGGCCGCCGGCTTCTCTATCCAGTAATACGCATGTGTAAGACTGTGCCGCCCGGCAACTCTTTAGCCGGCAGGGGTGGGGCGGTAGGCGGGACCGAGTTTCTTGCGCACGCTCGGGACATGCGCAGTGCAGCGGCTGAGGCGCCAGCTGTCGATTTGGAAGTTGGGGGGGCAGCGCATGCGCGAGTGTACGCGTTGCCGGCGAAGAGGGGAGCCTGACGACTCGGAAATTTGAATACCACGGTAGCATGGAGTGTGACCTCATGGAGACTGACATCTTGGAGTCGTTGGAAGATCTAGGGTAAGACTGCCAGGGTACGGGTCTCCTAAACCTCACACTGCCGGCCCCCGGGAACACCTCCTCCGCCCCAGTCGGGGACACCTGCCTCTGCACGCCGCACCCGGTGGCTCCTGACTGTCGCCTCCTTATGGCTCCGGGACCCCACTGCCACGTCCACTGTCTGCCCTGCCGGGTCGGGGCCCTTCTAAAGTGACGACCCTAGGCCTTCCCTGTGCTCCCTGCAGCCGAGTTACCCGCAGCGTTTGTCAGTCATGCGTGTCATTGTCTGGGCTCTGGCTTCTCGCCACCCCCCTCCCCGAGCTTCTCTTCTTGCTCCCCATCCTCTTGCCCTACCCGCTCACTCAAGAGACTGCCAAAGTTGATTCTCTTTTTTTCGTAGCTGTCCTCCAAACTTCCTGCTCCTCTCTTGAGCCCCTATTCCTACCCCACCCCGTTTCTCTCAAAAAATCTCCTTTGCCCAGTCATGTCTGCATGCACTCAGGCTTCCCTAAGCCACATGCCTGCATCCGTTCCGCTAGCCCGCTTACTTATGCGCCTCACCTGTCACCACCTTCATGGGAACCATTCACTGGCTGTTTCCCTTGACAGTGACACTCTACTTCGTCGAGTCACCATTAGCCCTTACCCTAGAGGCATCTTCAGCCACCAAGTCCCTACGTGTTTGTTGTGCATTTCCTCTCTTCTGACAATTACCCAACCATAATTTAGTACCTAGAAGCTGGAAATAGGGCTTCTTACCTCACTGGGTCACTGAGATTAGTGTACTCTTTAAAACTTGAGAATTTAGAACCTTTTGGTCTAAATGTGGTTCCAGAAACAAATTGTGTGATTAAATATTTGTCTACAGGTAAATGGTGTCCAAAATATATATAGATAGATTTAGCTAGCTAAATTTATAAAGTAACAAGTCCTTTATCAAAACCTTCCTCGAAGATTTTTCTATGACATGGAAACCTTTGGGGGAACCTTTTTTAGGAAAGGACACTGTGAGATTCTCAGAGTCTGCCCATTTAAGTCATTGCTGTCCTGATAGAAATTCTTGGGAGAAGAAGTGGTAGTGCTTAAATCTTTTTTCTTAAAGTGAATTACCATTGTTCTTTTTTTTTTGGAACTTGCTCTGAATTTTCATGAATATTTCAGACTTTAGGGGACTTATTTCTTTGATTAGAGCATAGGTAAAAGTCACATTCAGCAAAATGGTCTCTTTGGTGGACATCTCAGACTAAATTGCTTGCTCACATATAAATCCATTCATTCAGTAAACATTTTCTTGAGGAACACTTGCCCCTTGGCAGTGTTGGGCTGATCATTTATGGGTCAAAGTGAGGTGGAAAAGAAGTTCACACTGTCAGAATATTCTGTGAGGAGAACTGAGGAAGGTCCCTTTACTTGGAAAGAATGAAGTCCTAAAAGCTTCCTAGAAGAAATGACACTTAGGGTTAGCATTGAAGGAGTAGTAAAATGAGAGGAGAAGGGAGCCTTATTTAAATGTGGTTGTGCTGCTTGGGTAGATGTTGCCTAGCAATTGGTGATGGATGCTATGTCTTCCCATTATTGTTCTTCTACCCTTTAAACTATATTTTTTTTCTTTTCTGGAGTACTAAAAAAAGTAATTTTTACTATAATAATTGTAAATCAAGTAAATATTCTAGATGAGTTGTAATGTAAACCTTCAGATTTTCTGAAAACTTTGCTATGAATTTTAAGCCTAACCAATTAGTTTGGTGGCACTCAATCATTAAAATTCATAATTAATTGACATGTACGTTTAAAGGATTCACTGAGAAATACTAAAATTTTAAATGACTTTTATCTTTAATGTGGCACACAGTAGGAATTCAATAACTACTTGTAGAATAAACTAACAAATTATGAATGTGTAACACAAGGAGAGATTTCTAGGCCTAGTCTCTTTATTGCAATGTCTAATTATATGTGGTTTTGAATCTAGATGCCAGACTATATATAATCTCACTTTTTGTGTAAGATTTTTTCCATTCCATTCAGTGTATAAAAACATAGGTGCATTTTAAAAGAATCAAGTATTGTCATTTCTCTAACATCTCTATACTTCCAAACATCAAATTATCTTAAGTATATTTAATGTTTCATCTTCCATAAGTTTTTATCAATATTTCAGTTAAAAGATAAAATAATCTTCTGGAGAATATATATTTTAAAATTACCCTGAAAATGACAGGATCTTTAGTTCTAGCTGTATTCTAGGTTGGGGTTCATTATTACTATTGTCTTTTATGAATGTTTGCATATTTAATAATACTTTAAAATTATGCTTGAATCACTTTCAGAGGATTAGGATTCAGATGCACCAGTTCACCCAGACATCAACTTGCCAGCAATTATTAATCTTTTAAATTAATTCAGACATTTCTCTGGTACTAGTATGTCTTAATAGCCTTAACTGTCATCAGATATGGAAAAAGGAAATAAATGATTAGCTGGAAAGTTTTTGTTTTCAAAAAAAGTAAAAAAAAAAAAAAAACCTAATTGATTTCTAGAAAAGGTAACTTAAATCGTAAACTATAGTATAATCAGCTATCTCTTGTTAATGTGGTTTTAATATTCAGTTCAGTTAAAGTAAGAAAATCCTTGTACAGCAAGAGCTTTCAGTATAATGTATAGAGGTTGACATAATTTAGTAGTATATATGAGTCTCTTAAATATTTATATATATTTTGAAGGGTGGAAATGCAGTTATCATGTAACTTATTTTTCTAATAGATCTTATTAGATTAAAATTTAAATTTTAGATTTAGTTTTCTGTAAATTTTATTTACATCTGTAAGTTTGCAGAGTGGTCATCATAACTTATGAAACGATTGTTTATTCATACAAATAATACATAGTGTTTGTATAAAACATTAGGTGTGGTTTTATATTCTTCTGAAGTATAATTTTTTACTCACCAGTTACAAGGGTCCATTGTTGGAAGATGGCGCTCTGTCTCAGGCAGTCTCTGCTGGAGCCAGTTCCCCCGAGTTTACCAAACTCTGTGCTTGGCTGGTGTCTGAATTAAGAGTGTTCTGTAAATTAGAGGAAAATGTGCAAGCAACTAACAGTAAGTAAACATTCAGTTTTAGGTACAAAATATAAAAGTAAAATTGGGGTATTGTCAGTTCAACATTATTAGTACTAAACCTGAAGTGTTAAGTTCTTTGTAAATTAAAAAAAAAAAAAAAAGATTTATAAAGAAACCCAAATACTTTTCTTTCCTCCATTATTTATAGAGATAAAGTGATTTTGGAAGTTGAGAAAACAGATTATAGTTGTGCAACTACTAAAACATTGTGGTAGTTGAAAAGACCTTATTACTCAAATACAGAAATGGGAGACAAGTATAGCATATATGAACTTTCCATTCTTTGTGAAACATGGCTTGTTAGTTCTTAAATCGGTGGCTAGAACTGGAAATTGGGATGTTTTTCTTAGATTCCAGAAGTACGTATAGCATGTAAAGGAAATGCATTATAATTCTGTTATGCATGGGGAGAAAGAGAACACTTAAGAAGTTAGGAATGTATCACTAGATCCATCACAACCAGATGCAGCTCCATCAGATTTATGGTGTTGAGAGCTGTTTTATATTTGCCAATTTTGTTATTGTATTAGCACTAGTTTGTTGACTCTGCAAAAGAGACAAAAGCTTGGAACCCAACACCCCACCATCTGGTTCCCTCCTACTATAGGTAAACCTACAATAGGAGACAAAGAAAAATGCTCTCTAGTTAACCTCCCCTCATGGAGAACTATACACATAATCCCTTTTTTTCCCCCCACACAGAATCGCGTATTGAAGAGCTCATTTTCTTGCATGTTCAGTATATTTAATGTGCGCATGTTAGTTGCAGCCAGTTCTAATTACTAAGGACACTGTCGTGTAACAGTAATGATAGCAGCAACTTACATTTATTAAACAATATGTTGTAAGCAGTTTCCATGTGTTAAGTCATTTAAAACCTGAGGTAGGTTTTATTACTCTTTTATACATTAAACAAGGAAGCACAGCTAGGTTACATGCACTGCCTGAGGTCACACAACTAGTACGTGATATAGCCAGAATTCAACCCCAGCAGTCAAGTTTGGGAACCAGTACTCTCTAACACTGCCTCTTGACCTAACATTTCAGAGATTGTAGGAACTTGTGAAAACACCTATAGTAGATGATAACTGTTTATAACCTGGAACCCCTTTGTTCACACGAAAACATAGAAGCCAACATACAAAACAGTTAACAGTGTACCTGTTTAGTTGAAATTAAGAGGGAGTACTTTTTGCACAACTCTCTCCTCATCCTCCCCAGCTGTTTCTAAAGGAGTTCTGTGGAATTTGAGTTCACAGAACAGTTTGCAAAACAATGATAATACAGCCTTCCCATTTTACAGATGAGAAAACGCACCCAGGGCGCCTGGGTGGCTCAATCAGTTAAGTGCCTTTGGCTCAGGTCATGATCTCAGGGTCCTGGGATCGAGTCCCGCATCAGGCTTCCTGCTCAGCGGGGAGTCAGCTTCTCCATCTCCCTCCTGCTCGTGCTCGCTCTCTCTAGCTCTCCCATTCTCTCTCTCTAGCTCTCCCATTCTCTCTCTCTCGCAAATAAATAAATAAAATCTTAAAAAAAAAAAAGAAAGGAAGAAAGAAAATGGACCCAGGTCAAGTGACTCAAAGTTTGCCCTTGTGTGATAGAGAACCATCAGAAAAGTAAGGAAGAAGGAGCATTGTTTCTCCTTGGTTCACAAGATGAACTCGGTACTTAACATGTTTGGGAATATAGAACTACAAGTCATGTTTGCTAACTTCAAATTTAATCTCACTGGGAATATTAGGCACAAATGAAACTGGAGATTAGTACAGTAATTAAATGCTTCACTTTGTGGTTCACAGGGGGAGGAAATCATTGAGTGCAACAGGACTTGGGGAAGGTCTTATCAAGGAGCCGGTGGGCTTTGATGGAGAGGTGGGATTTGATAGATGAAGGGAAAGTAGGGGGTCTATCAGTCACAGGGAATAACTTAAATGAAGGCACAGAAGTGGAAATGACAGTGTTCTTGGGACAGTGAGGAGGCTGGCCTGGCACAAATAGAATATTTTTGAAGGTAAAATGTAACTACTATATATGTGTCATAGGTACTACTATAGTAATATGCAAGGGAAGGTAAAGCATAGAGGCTATGAAGAAATCTTTAAAGGCAGACAAATAATTAGATTAGATGGGGTAGAAATTAGGAAACGATTAAAGATTCTCAAAAAAGGGACTAACGTAATGAAAACTGATTAAGAAAATTGGCAGTAGTGTGAGAAAGGATGAATTAGAAGTCAAAGTAACTTGTACTAGGAAAATCCTATTAAAACTTTCTGTTTATACATAACTTTTATGCTAAAGGGAAAAACAGTCATTTTTATTAAAGTTATTTTAATTCTTAAAAGGCCCGAGTGAAGCTGAAGAATTCCAGCTTGAGGTGAGTGGGCTACTAGGGGAGATGAACTGTCCATATCTATCACTGACATCTGGTGATGTGACCAAGCGCCTTCTCGTTCAGAAGAACTGCCTCCTTTTGCTCAGTAAGTTCATGGCTACTAGAATGTAGCTATTACTTTTTTATTCATGTTTTCTTTGACTAATAAACTGGCTGTTGTACTATTTCATTACGGATTTAATTCAGAATGCTACTTAAAGAAAACTATTACATTTCCAACTTAGAAGCTAATGGTGGGCCTATGCACTGGTAGTAGCGTTTGTTCTGTAATTACTACTCTTTTACCATTTAACTTTGCTGGTACTATTGCGCTTCACCTAATATGACCAAAGTTAGCGCCGAGTGTCCAAGTGTGTGATCATTAAACCTTAGCGTTCTAAACTGGAAGCACATTTTAAAATAGACTAGGAAAGTAGTGTGGGAATAATGAAGATTTTTTAATAAAATTAAAGTGTTTTATATTGTGGATATTTCTTTGTGGTTGGGTAATTGGGGATTTTGGTTTTGTTTGTAAATATATCAAATTACAGTATAAAATTTTCTGGAATAGTATTTGAATTGTTCCTGTGCTTATTGATCATTCTGGGAAATTGTTACGAAAATTCTTTCCTTCCATGTTTTTTATATACTAACTACATTCCTTTCTTCACCCTGAGAAACAGTAAGTAGACTCACAAATTTTATTGCCTTAAATGAATTCTCCAGTAAACACAACCAATAGTCTTAACTCACAATTTTTGTAGCAGTCTGAGACACATTTAGATTAAGCTTTAGTTAACTGAATATTATAGTTCTTATTATGACACAGTTCAGAGGATTTTTAAAATATTATCTTTACAACTGTAATGGTTTCTGAAAAATGAGCTCCAATTTTGAAGGTTCGTTTTTTTAAAAAAGGTATTCATCACCACTATACTCAGGCACTGAGTTATTCCAGAATCACTTACATAATTTCCCCTTTGTTGAATGATTGTGGGGGATGGGAGGTAGGCACATAAGATCAGATACTGCTTTAAATACTGATACTGCTGCATGTTCTTATGCATGCATTCAGTATCCTTCAAATTGTGTGATTTCTAGAACTGGCTCAGTGACAGTGTACTCACTCATTCTACCAAAACCTAATCTTTGGCGCTCAGGATATGTTATCTTACATAGGAAGATAAGAACTTCATGGAGAGCTTAGTAATGACCACAAATAATTCTTTCAAAGAACTAAGAGTTTGGCCTTTTTAGTGTTCCTACTTACAAAAACCACTTTATAAAATGCCTTTGACTCCTTCCTGTTACTTAAGACTGCACTGAATATTATTTTGGGATCAGGGTTACAATTTATAGACTTCATTTTAATATGCTATCACCTCAGAAGCTCTTCAGTAATATACAACTGTTTGCTTCTCAACTAAATGACTAAAACCAACTAAAGGTTATGCTGCTCTTGGAATTCATGCACACATACACTATTCATTCCTCTTTATCTTTGCTTCTGCTGTTTCCCCTTTAAAATATTCCCCTCAGTTTCTATTCTCTCTGTCATGCTAGTATTTATGTGCTCATTCTCTATTCACTCTGTATAAATATTTCTCATCTTTCCAAGTATCAGTTGTCACCTCTTGATGCTATAATTTTACTTATTTCTCCAGCACCCTTTACCTTACTGATTTGAATCTTTTAATATGTTGTGTTCCAAGGGGGTAAATAACCAATCTCATTAGAATTGTTAGTAAAATAGAATAGTCTTTGAATGAGTGGCTAAAAGACTCTCCTGTGTCTGGTTAAGAAGTTTTGACTGTTCATTGCCTCTCTGGTTGTCAGATTATTTCCCTTAGGTAAAAAAAAAAAAAAAAAAAAAAAACCTCAGATATCTGAGTTCCTAATAGATGAAGAATTATTCATCATGAATGCATATATTCTTTATTCCTAACTAGATTGTCAGTAGAGATCATCTGTTTTGTTTTTATATCTCCAGTGCCCTTCCTAGTACTTTGAACACATCAGTAACAGATAATGTTTTCTGATGGTAATTGTATTGGTGAACTAATTTTTGGATGCCTGAGTTAATGTTGTCCCAAATTTAGAGAACCAGTTTATTAAATCATATGATTTTCTAGAACAAGGGTTGGCAGACTTTTTCTTTAAAGGATGGGACAGTAAATATTTTCACCTTTGTGAGTCGGAAGGTCTTTGTCACAACTGTTTAACCTCCGCTGTTGTAGCATGTACCAGCCATAGAGATTATGGAAATGAGTGTGGTAATGTTCCAATAAAACCATATTTAGAAAAACAGTGGTTATTTTCATGACAGTGGAATTTTACTTTTTGATCTTTTAACTCCTACAGTTTGCTATATGGAACACTTTAAGATTTCATCAAAGCCATTTAGAATGACCTTTCCAGAAACTTGCTGTATTTATTGTTCTAACATTACACCTTGGGTGTAGGAAATGAGATAGTCAAGCTGATCATTCTTTTAAACTTTTTATGAGACTCAAGAGCCCAGAAAATGTCTTTTTCCAAAACTATCTTTCTAATGTTGTCAGAAGGTTCTCACCCGAAATCCTGAGCTCCCAATGGTTATTAATCATCTTTCATAAAAATTTAAATGTCCTTGGGAAAGTTAAAGGAATAAGATTAAATATTTATACCTTCAATTACCTGAAGCAGATTGCAGCCCTCATTATGCCTGGCTGAAATCAACACATGAGGGGATGATATTGATACAAAAGAACTCTGTCAAGAAAAGATCAGAAAGTTTTATTGATGTTGTTTTTCAGGAGTGGGGAGGGGGGAGAGAATGAGGAAGGTAGAGGGAAAGCGAATACTGAGAACTTGGATGGAAGAGGGTTTTCTTTAAACAGAGAGGGTGGCATTAGGCTACTGGAAGCCATGAGAAAGGAGCTTTGGGGAGTTTCATGTCTTCCTTTTTGTAAGTTTTGACCTTTTGTAAGTTTTTGTAAGTTTTGACCACTTGAAAATGTTTCATGCCAGTTCTGAACAGACTGCCTAAGTATTGGAAGGTAAGAGAGCAAGAGAGTTATATCACTGGTGCATGTCAGTGGTGAGAAGTAAAATAATAATAATAACCGGTTCTAACTGTTGCCGAAGATTGGCCACCTTCCACCTTTTGTAAATTTGTTAACAGATGCCAGCCCCTGTTCTGGAGTTCCTGAATAGTAGGATATAAGAATCCAGATTTTGAGACGTGATCTACCTTGATACTTTCGTTTCAAAGAAGAATCACTTATTTATAAGTTACCCTTTAAACATATATTGATTAAATACCTGAATTACAGAACCAGTTTATGTTATGTCATTTGCAGGTAAAAATGGTTTTTTTTTTCTTGTTTTTATCCATTCTTGCAGCTTTAAAAGTTACGTATCATTAGGTCTATAGAGTTGTGACTCCAGACTTATGACTATTAACTGTAGCTGTATCTCATTTTGAAATCTTATTTTGTTTACTTCAGCATACCTCATCTCAGAACTAGAAGCTGCCAGAATGCTCTGTGTGAATACTCCTCCAAAAAAAGCTCAAGAAGGAGGCGGTAGTGAGGTCTTTCAAGAGTTGAAAGGCATATGTATTGCTCTAGGAATGTCCAAACCTCCAGCCAATATAACTATGTTCCAATTCTTCAGCGGGATTGAAAAAAAAGTAAGACCTTTAGTACCAGATTGTAGTGTATTAAAGGCATAGTCCTACATTTGTTTGAAATGAAGCAAGTTAATTTCTCTTAATGGGAACCTAATGTGCATATTATTAATTGTTACTAAATGAGTTTTGGGTTTTAAATTCTAGATACCTTAAAGAGAAGTTAGTATTTTACTTTTTTTTTTTTAACTTGTCAGCATGTTTCTCTTTCAAAAAGGAAACTTTACACTTTGATTTATAAGCTGAAATAAGCTAGGTATAATGTAAAAAGAATGAAGACTTAAGTCCTTTTTAAAGCTTTATCATTGAACTTTAACGCAATTAATTTTTAAGTTCTTGATCATTAAATGTTACCACCCTCCTTTCATTGACTGGACAGAAAAAGATGTAAATGTTTTTGATTTTTAATCCAGTCACTTTGAATCTTATGTTTCAATTGGCAAACTAGGTTTGTTGACTGCTAACATAATCTAGTATGTGAAAATAATTCAGAATCATTTTTATGCCACACATTTAACAGTTAAGAGGTTTTTTTAAAATATAATTGACTAGGAGTAAGCCATTTTAATAAATTAATGAATATAAGAGAATGGTATTTGTTATAGCAGAGTTACTCTCTGTATGCATATCTGCTGGACTCCAAGAATTGGTACATTTGCATTGTGGGGTAGATGGACACCATGATGCACAAATTTGGCTGAACTCTACAGGGGAGCAGCACTGTATTCATAGTCCATATTTTTCTGTGTGTTCATTCATCCATTCAGCAAGTACACATTGAGTGCCTACTGTTGTCAGGCACTGTTCTAGGTACAGTGAAGGAATCATGCTTCCATAGGCACGTGAGGAGTGGGACAAGTGAGTGTCTTTATCATGTGGGTCCTGTACATTTCAAAACATCCTCCACCTTTGCCTCTGTCAGGAATCTTCTTTTGATGGCAAGATATGATGGGAATTGGGAAGATGAGGAGGATATGTTGTACTTTTAGATTTGTTTATTCATTCATTTATGTGTTTGTGTCAGTTAAAGGAGACATTAGCAAAAGTTCCACCTAACCATGTGGGAAAGCCTTTATTGAAGAAGCCAATGGGACCAGCCCACTGGGTGAGTAGCAGTCATCTTGAGTTGTCTTGGTAAAGAACCACTTATCTCATGATGTTGACAGTTTGTGCTGTTTAGGTTATGTTTTCCAATATGTAGTTTCCTAGGTGGACATTCTTAGAGTCCATTTTTGTGAATCTGAAGATTTATTTGGAATAATTTTACTTGTGTAAGATTAGAAACACTTATCTCGTAATTTGTAAATATTTCACATAGCTGGTCAAAATAAATTGAAGTTCGGTATGTTTTTAATGGCCAAATGGGTTGCCTTCAAGCCAAAAATGTCATTGGGCTAAACTTCACACAGCAAATTATGGGAAAGCTAAATGAGAATTCTCTACTTAGTCTTTATTATGTTTCGAGACATTATTTAGCCTATTATTTCATGAACTTAAAATAATTTTTAGTAGTATATTAAGTAATTTGCTTTGTGCTAAGTGCTGGGGAATCATTTATGAATGAAACAGACACAGTCTCTGCAGTTTTGGAACCAGGGGGTCAAGCACATTTAAATTCTAACTGGTCTTTTAAATTTCTTTTTTAGGAAAAGATAGAAGCAATTAACCAAGCCATAGCCAATGAATATGAAGTTCGGAGAAAGCTGCTAATAAAACGTTTGGATGTCACTGTCCAGTCTTTTGGCTGGTCTGACAGAGCTAAGGTACATATAAAATATATATATATATATTGTAAGATTTTATTTATTTATTTGAGAAAGAGCACACAAGCTGGGAGGAGGGGCAAAGGGAGAGGGTGAAGCAGACTCCCCCTGAGCAGGGAGTCTGATGACCTGGGGCTCCATCCCAGGACCCTGAGATCATGACTTGAGCCAAAGACATCTGCTTAACCCACTGAGCCACCAAGGTGCCCCATATTAAATATTTTTTAAAAGAGCAGAATATTTATAGACATGAGACTTAAACATTCTTAGCACAGTTTAGATACAGTGGAGAGAGAAATGCATAGGAGACACATATAGGAATTTTTCTTTCATGAGTTGCTGAGTAGCAATTCTTTCAGCCTTTCCAGCAATAATGAAAACATTTTTTTTTCAGCTTTTTAATATTTTTTTAACAAAACCATATGTTTTAGACCATACTGGGAATATTCACTCGTAGGAGAAACAGAGTATTTGAAAATCACTAAAAGACTAAATATCACTAAAATAATTTTTAAATTACTCATTTACTGTACTTTAAGCTAACAATTTCATTTGCTAATTAGAAATACTGGATTTAGCAAGACCAGATATTAGTATTTATAGAGAATTGAAGAATCTGGTAAGATTTCAGTTTTGCTTCAAATTAAATGAGATAATCCAGGTAAAGATCTTGGTCATTCAACAGATATTTATTAAATATCTATTATATGATCAGTGAGCAGAAAGTAATTGACACACGTGACTTCACATCCTTACGACTCTGAAATGGAACTAATCCTTGAACTTAATGGGGAGGTTGGTCCAGTTGTGTATTATATGTTCCCTTAATAGCACATTCATGTTTGAAAACAGATTTTTTTTTTTTTTAAATTTTAGTTGACTCCAAAAAAATTTTTATGTAGTTTTCCTAAATAATGTTATTTTCACCTAAAATCTTTAAACCTTGGCACAGCCCTATTTGGCTGCTAAATTGTTGGGGTAGGTATTTATTTATAGTATTGCAGTGTTGGAAAGAGGTGTTGGAGATCAGTCTTAACTCCTCTCATTTTGTAACTGGAAAAAAACAAACAAACAAATACGGAGACCCAGTAAATGGGAGGCTTTGTCTGAGATCTCACAGCTAGTCCGTATCAACACCAGCAGCAAATTGTTCTCTCCTATGGCTGTTGTGTAGGAAATGCCAGTCCTTTCCTAAGTTATCTTTGATAGAAACAATCATTCAAAAACATGAAGCCTGCACCTCTTAGCTGGAAAGCTATCTACCAACGAAGTCATGCCCCGACTGAGGCAGTACTGCGCGGTTCTGGTTTTGGCCCTGTCTTTACTGGATTGTACAGCTGGTATCCTGACCCACTGTGTCTGAGCTTCCGTCTCTCTCCCCACTTCTGACATCTTTAAAATGCCATGTTTAATCTAGGGGTTATTTTAAGATTCTTTTGAACCGTAATATACAATGATTTTATGAACTATATAAATATATTGGAGAGGATAAGGAAGGACTATACAAATTACACAAATCTATGTTTTCATCGAGTGGAATTTATATACTGATCATCTCATTTTGCAACTTGGTTTTAAATCACTTTATAGAAATAACTTCGCACAAAATGAACCAGTTTCACATAATGAAGTATATGTACTTATATCACTTTGAAATTGCATTTTGTATCAGTTATATTCGAAACATTAAGCTACCTTCTCAAAGGTTTTTGTCTCCATTCAACAAACATTGAGCACTTTCTATAGGCACGAGTGACCATAAGAAAGAAATACAAGACCTGTTCAGGAAACTTCCCTCCAGACAAGCTATGGAATGACAATCTCTTTATCCTTTTAATTATTCAAGTAATTTTTTTCTAATAAAATAGTCACTGATCATTCCATTGTCTTCACCACAGTAGCTATTTTCATTTTTAGTATTGTTTTCCTTGCTTTGTCTGTTTGCACAATTCTAATAAACATACCTTTTTACATCCTTTTTTCCCCATATAATTTAAACATTTACAATATCAATATTTGAGTACCTGCATATAACTGACAGACTTACCAAATATTTTTTTTCTTTGTACTATTTTACTGTGTATTATAGCTGTTGTTTCCAAAATTTAGTAGATAGGAGATTGTTATTTCTCACAATTTAGGTTAATTTGCCTTTTTTTAAAAGATTTTATTTATTTATTAGAGAGAGAGAGACAGAGAGAGACAGTGAGAGAGGGAACAGAAGCAGGGGGGAGTGGGAGAGGGAGGATCAGGCTCCCCGCTACGGGGCTTGATCCCAGGACTCTGGGATCATGACCTGAGCTGAAGGCAGCCACTTAACCGACTGAGCCACCCAGGCACCCCGGTTAATTTGCATTTGTTGATTCCTGTCTGGAAAACATTTCTTATATTTGTTCGAACTTTATTTTCTCGTGTGTGAAATTTCTGTTTATGTCTTTTGCGGTCTTGTGTTTCACACACATTGAAGTGACGTGCCAAGGTGTCCCAGATTCCCAGTGGTTTGTTTCTCAGGAGTTGACAGTCTTAATCATTAACTTATACTTCTACTAAATGGTTAAAGTAGACTTTTCTTTCTTACTTATTTTTTTTTTTAAAGATTTATTTATTTATTTGAGAGAGCGAGAATGAGAGAGAGTACATGAGAGGGGGGAGGGTCAGAGGGAGAATCAGGCTCCTCGCTGAGCAGGGAGCCCAATGCAGGACTCGATCCCGGGTCTCCAGGATCATGACCTGAGCCGAAGGCAGTTGCTTTAACCAACTGAGCCACCTAGGCACCCTCTTTCTTACTTATTACTTATAATAGAGGAAAGTATTACACAGGGGGGATCACTTCAGAAGAAATGTATCCTGTTAATTAGAACAAATTAACTGTAGCTAACATTTTTTATCTCATTGTAAGCAAACATGATGGGAAAATTCAAAAGCAAAATTATTGAAATGAGTTTACATCCTTATATTTAGATAGATAGAATGAATATGTTTGAGACCAATGTCAGGGGGGACCTTTTTACTCCCACAGTCCTAAAGGAGGCTCCTCTACCCTGTGTGTCCCCTTTCCAACATTATTCCTTGCTGTATCAGCAAGTGTGACAGCTGTGTCTTAGGGTAGTTCTTGACTAGGTAGGAACAATGGTGAGTATAACTAACTTTTTTCCTCCCATCTTAAGCCTAGTAACTATTATTATCAGACATTTTGGAAGTCTTTAACTTATTTAATATCAGTGTTTCTGGGGCGCCTGGGTGGCTTAGTCGGTTAAGCGTCCACCTTCGGCTTGGGTCGTAATCCCGGGGTCCTGGGATCGTGCCCCGCATTGGGCTCCCTGCTCAGTGGGGAGTCTGCTTCTCTCTCTCTCTCTCCCTCTGTGTGTATGCCCTCTCTCTCTCTCTCCCTCTGTGTGTATGCCCGCTCTCTCTCTAGCTCTTACTCTCTCTCAAATAAAAAAAAAAAAAAAGTCAGTGTTTCTATGTCATTTTGAAAATTGACTTTTGTCTTTGAACACTTTGCTTCGACAGAGTCAGACAGAAAAATTAGCAAAGGTTTATCAGCCGAAACGCTCAGTTTTATCTCCTAAAAGTACTATTTCTGTTGCCCACCTCCTGGCTGCAAGACAAGACTTGTCAAAGATTTTAAGGACAAGCAGTGGCTCTATAAGAGAAAAGACTGCCTGTGCCATCAATAAGGTGATTGAAGTACCTTTTATTTTCTTTCAAATATACGTTTATTTCTATTAATAAAATACAGTAGTTTAAAATATCTTTCTTATCCCATAGGTGTTGATGGGCAGGGTGCCTGACAGAGGAGGTAGACCCAATGAAATTGAACCTCCACCTCCAGAGATGCCACCATGGCAGAAAAGGCAAGATGGCCCCCAGCAGCAAGCAGGAGGCCGAGGAGGAGGGAGAGGTGGTTATGAACATTCCTCCTCATATGGAGGACGAGGAGGTCATGAACAAGGAGGAGGGAGAGGTGGACGTGGTGGCTACGACCATGGTAGCCGAGGGGGAGGAAGAGGAAATAAGCATCAAGGAGGCTGGACAGATGGAGGGAGTGGAGGAGGAGGTGGCTACCAAGATGGTAGTTACCGAGATTCGGGTTTCCAGCCGGGTGGCTATCATGGTGGTGGCCACAGTGGTAGCTATCAAGGCGGTGGTTATGGCGGCTTCCAAACATCTACATATACCGGAAGTGGATACCAGGGTGGTGGATACCAGCAGGACAATAGATACCAAGATGGTGGGCACCATAATGATCGAGGCAGTGGTCGTGGAGGGAGAGGTGGTCGCGGAGGCCGAGGTGGTCGTGGAGGCCAGGGAGGAGGTTGGGGAGGAAGGGGGAGCCAGAATTATCACCAAGGGGGACAATTTGAACAGCACTTCCAGCATGGAGGTTATCAGTATAATCATTCTGGATTTGGACAGGGAAGACATTATACTAGTTGAGGCTACAGAACCTTACACTTTGCTAGAGCTCAAGTAATAGAAACTTAGTTTCAGAATCCTGAGTCCAGCATCAATTTTGAATTAATGTGAGACCACAGGTGGCAGGCAGATTCCTGCTTGGCATAAGTATTTGTAGGTCTTCATTCAATTCTGTTGGGTTTGTGTGTTTTTTTTTTTTTTTTAAAGGACTTACATGACAAAGTTTGTTTGAGAAACACGTACATCTCTCCTTTATATAAAGAACTTTTTAAAAGGTAATTAAAATTGCCTTTAATTGACCAGTAGACTAATTCCACAGTCAGAACATGCATACTTTTTTGGGAAGAAATTACTTGAATAAGTAGTTTTCAAAAAGCGGTTTTGGAAATGAGGATTCTCCTAGATTTTTTTAGATTTTCAACTAGGAAATCTTCCTCATATTAACAGTCCATTTGTATGTGTTTTCCTTAAAGTATTCTAATGACTATTTGCCAAGCACAGTTCTGCCCTGATTGGCTTTTTATTCAGAGAGATTATGCCACATTTGCTTCGTGATAGACTTTTAGGTCAGTTCCTATTAAATGAGCTCTTCCACAGATAGCACATTCAGTAGCCTTATCCTTTTGATGGAATACTGTACCATATGCTCAACTCTGAAAACCTTGAACACGGCCAAAATCCGTAAAGATTATAAAAGCAAACTAAGTTGTGAACCTATAGTACATGTAGGCATTTATATAGTATAGCAATTCAGACTGACCTGCATCCATTCAAAACAAGTTCCTCCTTAAACCTTATTTTTACTTGAAATCTGTTAGAAGAAACAGCAAACAAATTTGTTTTATGCACGAGTTAATACCACTGGCTCAGCAAATACAAGTTAGTTTGCTTTGGGCAGGAGACTTTTTTTGTAATGGAAGAAATGCACTACCAAGTAAGAGGACAGATTTTTGCTTAGTGCAGGAGGCCCTTTATTATTGCTGCAGAAAACAAAAGCCTGGCTGAGTTGATGTTTTACATTCTCCTTTACTGAAATCAACATGAAGCTTCTTGCTGGGTTTTTGTATACGTAAACATTGTCAAGCTGTGAAAGAAAATGGCTGGAGGTGTGCTTTGTGTGAAAGGTGAGCAATAAAGTATCTGTATGTTCTCTCTCTGGTTTGAGTTTTGTTTTAGCTACTTTTAAAAACTGAATTAATGTGGATACTTGTTTCAAGCTTATGAGCTAAGGCATCTGTTCCCCCAAAAATTCTTGAGTGTTTCTTTAAAACATAATTTGTGATGAAAGATAACCCTTACCCTAAAACCATAAATAAATTGAAAAAAACCCTATCTCCAAATTTACCTTTTTCTATAACATTATAGCTACAAAACTTCACTACTCACTTCTGGCCACTGGGTGTAGCTGTTGTTACACAGTGTATTAGGCAAAGCTAAATTAATGGCCCTAATCTTTCAGGGCTTTTTTGGTTTGTTTTATTTTGTTTCTCCATTCTTCCTAAGAATGAGGGACATTTCTCTTCAAAGGAAGTGAAATGAAAATATGTTTGTAAAAACAGAAATAGTATTTCCTTTTCCTACTAATTTGGGCCTTTTAGAGTAAAGAATCAACTCATGTCTTACCATAGAATAGCAATAATCTATTTGCTATTGAGATAAGCACATTCTTTTGGTACCTAAAAACCATTTTGAAAGCCTACCTTGATTATTTTGTTAATTTTACCTGTATACTAGATTTTTTTGGCTAGGCTTTACCATTCTAAACTTGAAGACAATTTAAAATACTTTTATTTATCATTACAGATTTTAAGGTTTGTCTTGAAAGTTGTATTAGCCTCTTTATGCTGTTAAATATGTTTAGTATGTATAGGAGTTTCCTATTAGAGATAAAATTGTCAAGGTTTCGTATCTTAGAATGTGTTCACATTTACCTTAGCATTTGCTTTAATCTGTTTTGTAACCAAAGACTCCACAGTATATCTAATGAATATGTTTCATTCTTTTGACAAATATAATTGATTTATTTTTATGGTTAATAGATTGCTTTTCAAATTTGAGCATATAAGCAAGCAAATTATACATTTCTCCATGATGGCTCTAAAATTTGCATCTTCATTTTCTGCTTCAAACTAGAATTTTTTTCCCCGCATTATAAACCCCAAAAAGAATTGTCTTTTAGTTTCTCCTGTTTTGACACAAATTAAGTTCTCGGATAGGATTTCAGACCACCAGTTAGTTTGTTATTATATCAAAATAAAGTTCTTAGATTTTGTGTAGAGTGTGTCTGTTGATTTTACACACAGAATTTAACTTTAACTTGTAGTAAGTAAGAACTTACTGGGAATGTGGGAATTTCTTGGAGAAACAAGAGAACAAAATTTTTAGGAGGGAATTTTTGATATATGAAATCTTAAAATGCTATTACTTAGATTGAGAAAGACAGTACCTTTTGTTAGTGCTTTGCTTCTTCCCTACACCAGGAAGTCAACATTCTCTATGAAAATTATCAAAGATATGCCACTATCATTTTCATTTCTTGCTCTAGATCCAAACTGAGCTAGTGTCCAACTATGCTGGACATAGAAGAGTTAAATAAATTCTTGTTAAGGGAAAGCATTTGAAATCATTTCTGTGTATACTTAACCTGTTTTTCCCACTGCCCAAATCACTTATATTCTTATACTTAGATATTTTAGGTAGTGCCCTACCTACATTTCTGGTAGGTAAAATATTAAATATAAAGTATTATTTACCTATATTATATCCATTTGAAGATAGGTTTAGAATGTATGCATATCATTTAACTCTCTTAAGTACTTTGAATGGTATTTGATTCATTTTATTTTAAAAGGGCCATTGGGTTTACTTAAAAAATACATCACAGGGTTACCTAATGTTATATATAAAATGTCTTTTTTCCCCCTATTTCTCTCATTCCTCACTAACATAATTATAATATTAGAAATGCTCTTTTTGTTCAGTGCTCCATTTCCACATTTGGATACATTAATATATTCCCACAATTCAAACCATTGATGAAAGAGGTATGCATGTTAGTGTTTGAACTCACTTACCTCGGGTACTTTTAGTCACCTGTAAAAGTATGTTGGTAAAGACATTGCATAAACACAGCTGTTGGATTGAGAACTTCCCCAATATATCCTTTACTTCCCACTAAATGTAAATGAAGAAGCCTGGGGTGGAACTAGAATAAAACATTTTTTTAACATGTTCCCTAGGAATTTGAGGGAAAACCTTTAAAAAAATACAAAGGTAAGTTAGAAAGTCTTGCCTTGGAAAATGTGCAGTGGCAGACCCAGAAACAGATAATTACAGCATAAAATAATAAAAAATGAAAGTTATGCCAGGGACCTAGGATAGCAGTGTTCAGTATTACTCTTATGAGGTAGAAATTGGCAGAAGTTGGAAAGGTGGTAGAGGCTGGTTAGTAGAGGGCACTACGCATCTTCCTGAGTAACTTGGACCTGGTCTATGTACCTCAGTATACCAGGGTAGGCAACATGGTCAGATTTGGATTCTATATAAATCATTGGCTAGAGGAGAGAATAAATTTAAGGAGGAGCAAAGACTGGAATCAGAAGCTTAAGAGCTTAAACTAATGTATACAATAATAGGGATGGGGGATGATTTCAATCTGAAACTTTGGAAAATGTCTGGAGACAGATTTGGGAATGATCAGCATCCAGTGATTTTGCATTGGAATATTCAGTTAGAATAATGATTCTGTATTGAATCACCCAAGAGGGGGGAAAGAGCCTCAGACCAATGATAGGATCTTGGGGAATCACTTAAGAGGTGATGGAGCAGGGTCACAGAAGCAAGAGGAAAACAAGAGCAGCATGGGAATCTAGGTTTAGTAGTAAGGGCAGTAGTCTGTTACACTTCATCAAGAGCATTGTGTTACCCCAGTTTCCACACATAGAATGGAGCCCAGGATGGTTGAATAGACTGCCCACATCCACGTAGCTAGTAAGCAGGGAGCTGAAATCAAACCTAGGCCATGTGGCGTCAGAGCTCAGTAACCAACAATTCCAGATGCTACAGAGATTCAGCAAAATATTCATTACATCTTGTGACCTTTTCAATAGATTTTACAGAATAGATAAATAAAGCCAGCTTATTGGAGTTTAAGGAAGGATAGACATGAAAGTAAGCTTAGACTTTCCAGAAGCTTTACTGGAGAAGGACGGAGTAAAATAATAATGTAAAACTTAATGGGATGAGGAGGAGCAAGATGGTAGAGGAGTAGGAGGCCTAAATTTTGTCTGGTCCCAGGAATTCAGCTAGATAGGTATCAAACCATTCTGAACTCCTACGAACTCAACAGGAGATCAAAGAAAAGAATAGCAACAACTCTCTCATCAGAAAAGCGACCACTTTCTGGAAGGTAGGACATGTGGAGAAGTGAATGCAAGGCGATGTTCGGGAGGATAGACGGCGGGGGGAAGGGGACTCCATCAGCCGCTACCGGCAAGTGATAAAGCCACGGAGCACAAAATCAGAACTTTTAGAAGTTTGATCCACTGAGGGACGTCCCTCCAGTGGCTAAGCGGGGGGTGGAACCCTCGCGGGACAGTGTGGTCCCAGGACCCTCGGATTCACAGAAACACCGGGGGTGCCTGAGTGCAGCAGAGCTCCCAGGTATCAGAGCGGGGAAGCCGGCTGCAGAGACGGAGCCGAGGCGTGGGCTCTCAGCTCGGGGTTGCCATAAACCATGATCCGCGGCACAGTCGGGCCACTGCTCCTCCAGCAGGGACCCAACCAGCAGCAGATCCGGGGAGACGCCCCTTCCTCCCTCAGGAGGAGCTGCACAGGAGCGCACCGCAGGGATCTGCGGGGTTTGGAGACTCCACACGGGGTTGGGCGCCCGAGATAGAAATGCTCGGTCACAGGCCGGGTGAGCACGGAGTGCAGCCGGAGACCGGGGAGACGGGAGTGACTGACTGCTTTTCTCTGGGGGCTCACTGAGGAGCAGGGACCTGAGTTCTTGGCTCCTCCGGGGCGGAGATTGGGAGGCCGCCATTTTCACTCTCATCCTCCAAAGCTGTACAGAAAGCTTTCAGGGAACAAAAGCTCCTGAGAGCAAACCCGAGCAGATTACTTAGCCCGGACTGGCAATGGCGGGGCAATTCCGCCTCCGGCAAAGACATTTGGGAACCACGGCAACAGGCCCCTCCCCCAGGAGATCAGCAAGAACAGCCAGCCAAGACCAAGCTTACCGATCAATGAGAACGGCAGAACTCCAGCACTAGGGGCAGAATTCGAGAGATAAGTGATACCATAAGATGAAACAATAGAATGATTGGGATCCCAGAAGAAGAAAGAGAGAGAGGGGCAGAAGGTATATGGAGCAAATTATAGCGAGAAATTCCCTAATTTGGGGAAGGAAACAGGCATCAAAATACAGGAGGCACAGAGACACCCCCCCAGTCAAAATCAATAAAAATAGGTCAACACCCCGACATCAAATAGTAAAACTTACGAGTCTCAGAGACAAAGAGAAAATCCTGAAAGCAGCTCAGGACAAGAAGTAGGTAACCTACAATGGTAGAAACATTAGATTGGCAACAGACCTATCCACAGAGACCTGCCAGGCCAGAAAGGGCTGGCATGATATATTCAGAGCACTAAATGAGAACAATATGCAGCCAAGAATACTATATCCAGCTAGGCTTCATTGAAAATAAAAGGAGAGATAAAAAGCTTCCAGGACAAACAAAAACTGAAGGAATTTGCAAACACGAAACCAGCCCTACAAGAAATATTGAAAGGGGTCCTCTAAGCAAAGACAGAGCCTAAAAGCAACATAGACCAGAAAGGAACACAGACAATATACAGTAACAGTCATCTTACAGGCAGTACAATGGCACTAAATACATATCTTTCAATAGTTACCCTGAATGTAAATGGGCTAAATGCCCCAATCAAAAGACACAGGATATCAGACTGGATAAAAAAACAAGACCCATCGATATGCTGTCTGCAAGAGACTCATTTTAGACCCAAAGACACCCCCAGATTGGAAGTGAGGGGGTGGAAAACCATTTACCATGCTAATGGACATCAAAAGAAAGCTGGGGTGGAAATCCTTATATCAGACAAATTAGATTTTAATCCGAAGACTATAATAAGAGATGAGGAAGAACACTATATCATACTTAAAGGGTCTATCCAACAAGAAGATCTAATAATTGTAAATATCTATGCCCCTAACATGGGAGCAGCCAATTATATAAACCAAATTTAACAACAAAATCAAAGAAACACATCAACAACAATACAATAATAGTAGGGGACTTTAACACCCCCCTCACTGAAATGGACAGATTATCTAAGCAAAAGATCAACAAGGAAATAAAGACTTTAAATGACACACTGGACCAAATGGACTTCACAGATCTATTCAGAACATTCCATCCCAAAGCAACAGAATACACATTCTTCTCCAGTGTCCATGGAACATTCTCCAGAATAAATCACATATTAGGTCACAAATCAGTCTCAACCGGTACCAAAAGATTGGGATAATTCCCTGCATATTTTCAGACCACAATGCTCTGAAACTACAACTCAATCACAAGAGGAAAGTTGGAAAGAACTCAAATACATGGAGGCTAAAGAACATCCTACTAAAGAATGAATGGGTCAACCAGGAAATTAAAGAAGAATTAAAAAAATTCATGGAAACAAATGAAAATGAATACACAACTGTTCAAAATCTTTGGGATGCATGAAAGGTGTTCCTAAGAGGAAAGTATATAGCAATACAAGCCTTTCTCAAGAAAAAAGAAAGGTCTCAAATACACAACCTAATCCTACACCTAAAGAAGCTGGAGAAAGAACAGCAAATAAAGCCTAAACCCAGCAGGAGAAGAGAAATAATAAAGATCAGAGCAGAAATCAATGAAATAGAAACCAAAAGAAGAGTATAACAGATTAATGAAACTAGGAGCTGGTTCTTTGAAAGAATTAATAAGATTGATAAACCCCTGGCGAAACTTATCAAAAAGAGAAATGACCCAAATAAATAAAATCATGAATGAAACAGAGCAACCACAACCAACACCAGAGAAATACAAACAATTATAAGAACATATTATAAGCAACTATATGCCAGCAAATTAGACAATCTGGAAGAAATGGATGCATTCCTAGAGATGTATCAACTACCAAAACTGAACCAGGAAGAAATAGAAAACCTGAACAGACCCATAACCAGTAAGGAAATTGAAGCAGTAATCAAACATCTCCCAACAAACAAGAGCCCAGGCCCAGATGTCTTCCCAGGGGAATTCTACCAAACATTTAAAGAAGAATTAATACCTATTCTTCTGAAACTGTTCCAAAAAATAGAAATGGAAGGAAAACTTCCAAACTCATTTTATGAGGCCAGCATTACCTTGATCCCAAAACCAGACAAAGACCCCATCAAAAGGAAGATTACAGACCAATATCCCTGATGAACATGGATGCAAAAATTCTCACCAAAATACTAGCCAATAGGATCCAACAGTACATTAAAAGGATTATTCACCATGACCAAGTGAGATTTATTCCTGGGCTGCAAGGTTGGTTCAACATCCACAAATCAATTGATGTGATACATTAATAAAAGAAAGAACAAGAATCATATGATCCTCTCAATGAACGCAGAAAAAGCATTTGACAAAGTACAGCATCTGTTCTTGATTAAAACTCTTTAGAGTGTAGAGGGGCACCTGGGTGGCTCAGTCATTAAATGTCTGCCTTTGGCTCAGGTCATGATCCCAGGGTCCTGGGATCGAGCCCCACATCGGGCTTCCTGCTCTGCGGGAAGCCTGCTTCTCCTTCTCCCGCTCCCCCTGCTTGTGTTCCCTCTCTTGCTGTGTGTCTCTCTGTCAAATAAATAAAATCTTTAAAAAATAATTAATTAATTAATTTAAAAAATAAAACTCTTTAGAGTGTAGGGATAGAGGGTATATATCTCAATATCATAAAAGCCATCTATGAAAAACCTACAGCGAATATCATTCTCAATGGGGAAAAACTGAGAGTTTTCCCCTTAAGGTCAGGAACACAGCAGGGATGTCCACTATCACCACTGCTATTCAACATAGTACTAGAAGTCCCAGCCACAGCAATCAGACAACAAAAAGAAATAAAAGGCATCCAAATTGGCAAAGAAGAAGTCAAACTCTCACTCTTTGCAGATGATATGATACTTTATGTGGAAAACCCAAAAGACTCCACCCCAAAACTGCTAGAACTCATACAGGAATTCAGTAAAGTGGCAGAATATAAAATCAATGCACAGAAATCTGTTGCATTTCTATACACCAAGAAGACAGAAGAAAGAGAAATTAAGGATGGTTAATTTGCAATTTACAATTGCACCCAAAACCATTAGATACCTAGGAATAAATCTAACCAAAGAGGCAAAGGATTTGTACTCAGGAAAATTATAGAATACTCATGAAAGAAATTGAGGAAGACACAAAGAAATGGAAAAACGTTCCATGCTCATGGATTGGAAGAACAAATATTGTGAAAATGTCTATGCTACCTAGAGCAATCTACACATTCAATGCAATCCCTATAAAAATACCATCCACTTTTTTCAAAGAAATGGAACAAAGAATCCTAAAATTTCTATGGAAACAGAAAAGACCCCAAATAGCCAGAGGAATGTTGAAAAAGAAAAGCAAAGCTGGCAGCATCACAATTCTAGACTTCAAGCTCTATTACAAACCTGTAATCATCAAGACAGTATGGTACTAACACAAAAACAGACACACAGATCAATGGAACAGAATAGAGAGCCCAGAAATGGACCCTCAACTCTATGGTCAACTAATCTTCAACAAAGCAGGAAAGGATGTCCAATGGAAAAAAGACCGTCTCTTCAACAAATCGTGTTGGGAAAATTGGAAAGCCACATGCAAAAGAATGAAACTGGACCATTTCCTTACACCACACACAAAAATAGACTCAAAATGGATGAAAGACCTAAATGTGAGACAGGAATCCATCAAAATCCTAGAGGAGAACACAGGCAGCAACCTCTTCGACCTCAGCGCAGCAACATCTTCCTAGAAACATCACCAAAGGCAAGGGAAGCAAGGGGAAAAATGAGCTATTGGGACTTCATCAAGATAAAAAGCTTTTGCACAGCTATCGAAACAGTCAACAAAACCAAAAGACAACCGACAGAATAGGAGAAGATATTTGCAAATGACATATCAGATAAAGGGCTAGTATCCAAAATCTATAAAGAACTTATCAAACTCAACACCCAAAGAACAAATAATCCAATCAAGAAATGGGCAGAAGACATAAACAGACATTTCTGCAAAGAAGACGTCCAAATGGCCAACAGACACATGAAAAAGTGTTCAACATCACTCAGCATCAGGGAAATCCAAATCAAAACCTCAATGAGATACGACCTCACACCAGTCAGAATGGCTAAAATTAACAAGTCAGGAAACGACAGATGTTGGTGGGGATGCAGAGAAAGGGGAACCCTCCTACACTGTTGGTGGGAATGCAAGCTAGTGCAGCCACTCTGGAAAACAGTATGGAGCTTCCTCAAAAAGTTGAAAATAGAGCTACCCTATGACCTAGCAATTGCACTACTGGGTATTTACTCCAAAGATATAAATGTCAGGATCCGAAGCGGTACGTGCACCCTGAAGTTTATAGCAACAATGTCCACAATAGTCAAACTACGGAAAGAGCCAAGATGTCCATCAACAGATGAATGGATAAAGAAGATGTGGTATATATATACAATGGAATATTATGCAGCCATCAAAAAAAAGAAATCTTGCTATTTGCAACAACATGGATGGAACTAGAGGGTATTATGCTAAGTGAAATAAGTCAATCAGAGAAAGACAAGTAACATATGATCTCACTGATATGAGGAATTTGAGAAACAAGACAGAGGACCATAGGTGAAGGGAGGGAAAAAATGAAACAAGATGAAACCAGAGAGTGAGATAAACCATAAGAGACTCTTAATCTCAGGAAACAAACTGAGGTTTGCTGGAGTCGGGGGGGTGGGAGGGTTGGGGTGGCTGGGTGATGGACATTGGGGAGGGTATGTGCTATGGTGAGCACTGTGAATTGTGTAAGACTGATGAATCATAGACCTGTACCTCTGAAACAAATAATACACTATATGTTTAAAAAAAAAAAAAAAAGAATAAGATAGTAGGAAGGGAAAAATGAAGGGTCCAGGGAATCGGAGGGGGAAATGAACCATGAGAGACTATGGACTCTGAGAAAAAAAACTGAGGGTTTTAGAGGGGGGTGTTGGGGGGATGGGCTAGCCTGGTGATGGGTATTAAGGAGGGCACGTATTGCATGGAGCACTGGGTGTTATACGCAAACAATGAATCATGGAACACTACAACAAAAACTAATGATATAATATATGGTGACTAACATAACATAATAAAATTTAAAAAAAAAACAAAAAACTTAATGGGATGAAGTGTATTCTGAGAGGTTACAAAAACCAAGGAAATTTTCAAGAAAATGTAAGTGAGTATCTACAAGAACCCAAGACGGTCAACTGCAGAATTCTCTAGGAATTCAAAGCAAACCTATCTATCATTGACTGTATCTTAATGCCATTTTTTTTTGAGGCATTTACAAGATGGTTGAGATAAATCAGGTTTTCTTGGGGAAAGGTGTGAAAAGTACAAATAATTCCTCAGAAAAGAAAGGTTTCCTTAGTTTTGCATAGTTCCCAGCACTCACCACAGCCTTAGTCAGCACTGGCTCTCATGTCTCCTAACGCATATACCATACCTGCTTCAGAATCCTCTCTCTCAATGGAGACCAGTTGTGGGGTATAGAAGACCAAGCACAAGTCATCTTTATTAATGTGAAACTATAGAGAAATTTGTTTCATTCTAACTAATCTTTGATTAACAGAAATTAGTGAAAAAAATTCTAATGAAACAAGTAGAAAGTAAATCCCAACCTAAAGAGATGAGGGAGGGCTATTTTGTAATCCCATTTACAATGATGATGAGATTAATAATAGTTTTAAATCTTGCAGTGCTGTGAACAGTTACCTTCTTACCCTGTTATTTAAGTGCTTGCCATGGAAAAACAAAAGTAATAGAAAGCATGTTTCCCCCAGAGCACTTCTCTGTAACAAACTAGGGCAATGAAATGTGTACCCACATTAAAATTAAAAAGCAATGTATGGATACGACAAATTCTTGCTAACAATTCACTTAGAGCACCGGGAGACAGGTGATCTGGATTCAGAACGCTAGCGCACTAGCCATTATCTACCAATCTGTACGATGAGGATAGTAATTCCCACCTTCATAGAATAGCTATGCAGATTAAGTGACAATCTATATGAATTGCCCTCAGTGTTTGGTACATAATCTGCACTCAGTGTTTAGCTACTATAACTACAGAGGTAATTACTACTCAGGAACATGTTAAACAGAACCTTAGGGAGAATCTCTCTCTTCCCTTCCTGGTTCAAGTTTGGAATAAATGTTGCAAAGAAGTTCATATCATTCAGTTCTCCTTATTACAACTTCAAAACAGCCTAAAATATCTTGATATCCCACATACATACAGAATCTATGAGGGACAATCTTCTATGCATCCTTTTGCTTCTTGATTCTAGTTTTTGTCTAATAAGAGAATCTTTTCTTGTGCATTTGGGGGGGGTGTTGTGTGTGTTTGGAACAGAGCAGCTTTGTGTGTGCAACAGCATCATCAAGGACAACAAAGGAATGAGGTGAAGATTAGGAGACTCATTCCTATTAAATCTCTGTCAAATATTCTCTCTAGTTGGGCACTTTTTTAAAAAATAAAAAACAAGGTAAAATAAGAAGGTAGGATGATGCCTCTGATACGGTATAGGGTTTTCCAAAATGGAATTAGCAAGAATATGCAGTCATTGCAAGGGATATGCTGCTTGAATGGATTGCTCTAAGCAAGGGAATAAATCTTCCACAAATACTCTTCCCCAAAACTAGCTGAGAAAATAACTTTTTCCACTTTGCCAAAAAACAGACTAGCAAACAAACAAAAAGTCCACAATACATCTCTGACATCTTCCTCTTGGGAATTGTGCCAAGTGTAAAACCCTCTGGATACCAAACACAGAGACCGTAAAAAATACTGTTCAAAGAAGCTTCCTTTAACATCTATTTAAAGCATTCTAGCCCTTTAAATCCCTTTATACTTATTTCCCTTAAGGATCAAATTGGCCTGTCTAGGGATATTCTGAATTCAGAGCAACCAAAAGAGTATTGGTTTAGTTATATGGATTCTTTTAAATATAACTGGACTATTTCATAAAAACCAAATCTATTAAGATACACTGGATAAAACTTAGAGAAAAAATGCTAAATGACTTTTAAAAGTTCCGATTTTGTGCTCCGCGGCAAAAAAAAAAAGAAGAAGAAGAAGGTAGCGGGAGGGGAAGAATGAAGCGGGGGAAATCGGAGGGGGAGACGAACCATGAGAGACGATGGACTCTGAGAAACAAACTGAGGGTTCTAGAGGGGAGGGGGGTGGGAGGATGGGTTAGCCTGGTGGTGGGTATTGAGGAGGGCACGTTCTGCGTGGAGCACTGGGTGTTATGCACAAACAATGAATCATGGAACACTTCATCTAAAACTAATGATGTAATGTATGGGGATTAACATAAGAATAAAAAAAAAATGCTAAATGATTTCTTTCAGATTCAGGGGTCTTTATCCAATAAGATAGTTAGAACCTATTTTATCAAATCATGTCATGAGATCTTTATTCCTATCACAGTCAATGCTCATTTCATTTTACAGCAAACAATAAACATTTAAATTTATGATAAAACACTTTGTATATATTGGGCGCCTGGGTGGCTCAGTCATTAAGCGTCTGCCTTCGGCTCAGGTCATGATCCCAGGGTCCTGGGATCGAGTCCCACATCCGGCTCCCTGCTCGGCAGGAAGGCTGCTTCTCCCTCTCCCACTCCCCCACTTGTGTTCTTGCTCTCGCTCTCTCTCTCTGTCAAATAAATAAATAAAATCTTTTAAAAAATACAAAACACTTTGTATATAAACTTAAAAACGTGCAGGTGAGCAGAAAAGCTTAAGGACCACTAACTGGTAAATGTCTTCATGTATGTATGAGGACTACTTCATTAATAATGCACTGTCCTAGGCCAGAAATAGCTGTCTGTATTTTGTACACTAGACAAGCCTCCACTTGAGAATATAATCTCTACTATCACTGGAGTGTATAGAACACCCCTTCGGAAGTCGTTTTAGCTATCGAAAAAGCAAGAGTGATGGTGTGTGGTACTGGAATTTTTTTTAAATTTGGAATTTTAAAAAAATTGTTTCTTATTAATTTTAAGTAGGTAATACATGGCTCAAAATTCAAAATGTAGAAAGAAGTTATTCAGTGAAGTCTCCTCAATTTTGTCCCTTTGCCACACAGATAGGTTTCCTCCCAATTTTGCATAGTTCCCAGCACTCACCACAGCCTTAGTCAGCACCGGCTCTCATGTCTCCTAAGGCACACCTGCTTCAGAATCCTCTCTCTCAGTGGAGACCTCCCTTACCCCTCCTCCCCCTGCCAGACATCTAATTTGTTAGGGGTGTGTATGTGTCCTCTTTTAGAGATATTTTAAACATATAAAGAGAGTATATTCGTTTTTTCCCTCCACTTGTACACGAATAATGGCACGCAATATGTTACCCTCCTCATTTTTTACTTCTCTTGTGTCCGAGTGTATCTTGAGAGGTCACAAGCAAGAGCCTGATCTGGACACGTACCGCTGGGGCTTGAAGCCTAGCTTCACCACTTACTGTGTGTCCTTCGGCCTGTTAAGTTTTCTGTGCCTCAAGTTTCTCAGTGATAAGAACTCAGGTTACGGCAGAGATTCAGTGAATGGCTGTATACAGAAACTACTTAGAACGATGCCCGGCATAGTGTAAATGCTATATTAGCTTCTGCTACAACTGCTATTGTTACTATCATCATCACCTTTAGGATACATTCCCAGACACAGAATTACTAGGTCAGGGCGCCGGGGTGGCTCAGTTGGTTAAGCGATTGCCTTCGGCTCAGGTCATGATCCTGGAGTCCCGGGATCGAGTCCCGCATTGGGCTCCCTGCTCGGTGGGGAGTCTGCTTCTCCCTCTGACCCTCCCCCCTCTCATGTGCTTTCTCTCTCTCTCTCACTCTCTTTCTCTCAAATAAATAAAAAAAATTAATAAAAAAAAAAGAATTACTAGGACAAAAAGAAAATACACGTCGAATTTTGACAGATGTTGCCAAAATGGTCTTCATCAAGGTTCCACAAATTTACATTTCCAACAGTGATGTGTGAATTGAATGTCTACTTCCCAACACGCATGCCAAGAAACTATTTAAATTTTTTGAGTCTGATGAGTGAAACTGTTACTACAGTGTAGTTTTAAGTTATATTTCTTTTTAGTGAGGAGGGTAACATATTGTGTGCTCTGGATTTCTTTCGGCGTGAATTATTTGTTCAGTTCCTTTGCCCATTTTATTTGAAACCCGGAACTTGAATTTGTCTTAATATATTTGTAGCTCTGTGTACTGTGTCATACTTAGAAAGGCCTTCCCTATCTAAGATCATAATTTAAAGTATTTATCCCATAGCTTATAATATGGTTTGATCTTTTTCCATTTAAATCTTTCATTCATTTGGAAATCATCATGGTGTAAGTTTTGAGATATAAATCTAAATGTATTTTAAGCTTGCTACCCAGTTGTCCTAAATTATTTTACTGAATATTTTCTGAAATGATATGAGATGCCTACTTTATCATATACTCAATTACCATATTTCTTCTTCTATTTCTGGACTTGCTATTCTTTTTTTTTTTTTTTGGACTTGCTATTCTTTATCTATCAATTCATACCCTTATAATATTGTTTTACTTTATGTTTCAGTATCTGATGGAGCTAATTAGTACTCACTCATTAGTCTTTTTCAGATATTGCCTACCTATTCATGTTTGTTATTTCCTCCCATGAACTTCAAAATCGATTTGCTAGTGCAAAAAAAAAAAAAAAATTTCCTCTTAGAGTTTTTTACAGATTGCAATAAGAAATTCAAAGGTTCACTTGAAGAAAACTGAAATCTTCATGATGTTTTCTTCTTATCCAAAAATTTAGTGCCTTTCCATTCATTTCAATCTTCTTTTGTGTCTCTGAGAAGCATTTTAAAGTTCAATTTGCTTGTTTCTTTTTTTATTATTATTAAAGATTTTACTTATTTATTTAGAGAGATAGAGTGCACAAGCAGGTAGGGGCAGAGGGAGAGGGAAAAAGAGAATCTCAAGATCTCAAGCAGACTGCACACTGAGTGCAGAGCCTGACACGGGGCTCAATCCCAGGGCCCTGAGATCATGACCTGAGCCAAAATCAACAGTCAGATGCTTAACCAACTGAGCCACCCGAATGCCCCTGCTTGTTTCTTTCTTTCTTTTTATTTATTTATTTATTTATTTGACAGAGAGAAACACACCGAGAGAGGGAACACAAGCAGGGGGAGTGGGAGAGGGAGAAGCAGGCCTCCTGCTGAGCAGGGAGCCCCATGCGGGGCTCGATGCAGGGCTCAATGCAGGGCTCGATGCGGGGCTCGATGCGGGGCTCGATCCCAGGGTCCTGGGATCATGACCTGAGCTGAAGGCAGACGCTTAACGACTGAGCCACCCAGGCGCCCCAACCCCTGCTTGTTTCTTATTAAGTTTATTCCTTGATATCTTAACTTCTGTCACTCATCGATAAGGTCTTTTATTTTATCTTCATATTGCTGTATTTATGAAAACTATTTCTGTCTTTAATACCCAACTACTTACTGATTTTTCTTTTTGTTGTAGTAAGTTTTCAGTTGATTCTCTTGGGTTTCTAAAGATAGAGTCATATCATAGTAGTAATTTTCCTCCTTTTAAATATTCATCTCCCTGGGGCGCCTGGGTGGCTCAGTGGGTTAAGTGGCTGCCTTTCAGCTCAGGTCATGATCCCAGGGTCCTGGGATCAAGTCCCATCTCCAGCTCCCTGCTCAGCGGGAAGCCTGCTTCTCCCTAGCCCTCAGTCCTTCCACCTGCTTGTGCTTTCGCTCTTTCTCTGTCAAATAAATAAGTAAAACCTCTAAAAAGAAAGAAAGAAAAAAACAAGTTTACAAAAAAAAAATAATAAAAAAGTATTGATACTCCTATCTTTTTATCTATTTGTATACCTAATACCTCTCAAAGCAATGTTAGATAATAGTGAGGATAGGCCTTCTTCTTATCTTAGATAAGACTTTAGCATAAGTGCTTGCAGTGCTTCCTCACTAGGAATCATGCTGGTTTTGGGGTTGAGATAGATAAATTTTAATCACATTCAGAAATTTTCATCTATTTTTATTTTTAATACTATTTACATCAAAATGTGTTGAATTTTTCAAGTGTTTATTTAGTATTTATTAAGATGATCATATATTTTGGGGCGCCTGGGTGGCTCAGTCATTAAGCGTCTGCCTCTGCCTTCAGCTCAGGTCATGATCCCAGGGTCCTGGGATCGAGCCCCGCATCGGGCTCCCTGCTCAGCGGGAAGCCTGCTCCTCCCTCTCCCACTCCCCCTGCTTGTGTTCCCTCTCTCTCTGAGTCTCTCTCTGTCAAATAAATAAATAAAATCTTAAAAAAAAAAAAAGATGATCATATATTTTCACTCTTTAGATTTATTAACATAATCAAATATTCAGAGATAAATGAATATTGAACCATCCTTAAAACTCTAGTATGAACCTTCAGATGAGATTATTCTAGTTTTCGTATTTGGGGCAATTCTTACTGAGTTTGGTGCCAGTACTATGTTTGCTTTATTTAAAAGATTTTAGAAATTTTTTTCTTCTGTTCTAGAACAATGTAAGTTATACTGAAACTATCTATAAGAATCTGATAGTATTTTCTAGTAGAACCATCTGATGATAACTTTGAACAGTAACTTCAACGATGCCACTTTTTTATTAAGTTTTTGCAGATTATATTTTCCTAGAAAATTATCCATTTTAAGTAGGTTTTTTGGTTTACTCTAGATTTGAGTAAAGTAGCCATTTACTTTACTTCTTTCTCATCTATTAATGTATTTATGTATTTAAGACTTTAACTTTCCCTCTGATTACTGCCTATGCTGAATCCTGTAGACAGTTTGTGCAATGTTTTTGTGATCATGTGTTATACCTTCTTCACTGCAACATGTAATCACTAGTCAAAATTTCTTAAGTAACATATTTTACCTTCTTTTTTGAATACCGTCTTTGAAATCAGGCATGTTTTATACCCACGGCACATTTTAATTTGGACTAGCCACATTTCAAGTGCTTTATAGCCACACTGGGTAGCACCTGGCGTTTTGGATTGCATAGGTCAGAACTTATTTTTTGTGTACTTGGTACTTGGTGTATCATGAGCTGAAAAGGTGAAAATAACATTAATATATTTCTGTGTTTTTCTTGTTAAATCTCCTATACTTCCTGTTCTATAAGTGTTGATGCTCTGTAATTTGGTGAAAAAATATTTGTAATTATTATATTTTCATTGTGGGCTATATTCTTTAGCATTAAAATAGGCCTGTCTTGGTCTCTTTTTGTGTCTTTTGCCTTGAATTTAATTTTGTGTGATACTATGTTTATGAGTGATGTTTTATCTTTGTTTTCATTTACCTGATGTATCTTTGCCTGTTTTTTAACTTTTCAAGCATCTGAATCACTAATGACAAGTGTCTCATACATAGCTGAGAACTGGATTTTTCTTTACCAATCTGAGAATCTTTTTACTAGTTGAGTTTAGCCCATTTACATTTATATGACAGGTATATTTGAACTTCGTTCTGTCTTATTATTTTAGGATTGGTTTTCCATTTTTATGACTTTTAAAAGTTATAAGGTCTCTCTGCTTTGGTTTTTATATTCCGGTATTTAGAAAGATTTAGTTTTGTTCAGGTGTTTACCTTTATAACTATGCAGAACTGCTTCCACCTTCTATTTCTCTAGAATTATTAAGAAAAGTCATTGGAAACCTAGAAATAAGGCCAAAGATGGCTTCACGACTTTTGGGTCTCATTCTAAAGTAGAGTCTAACAAGCATAACTAAGGGTCATCTGACTTTCCAGAGCAGTGATTCTCAAATGCAGTATCCAACTAGCAGCATCAGCACCAACATTACCTAAGCACTTGTTGGAAATGCAAGTTCTCAGGCCCTACTCCAGACCAGCAAAATCAGAAACCTTGGATGGGGCCCAGCCGAGTGTTTGAGCAACACCTGCAGATAATTCTGATGCATGGGCTGTGTTTTTCAGACAAGAGCAATTTTGCCCCATAGAGAGTATTTGGAAATGTCTGGAGACATTTTTGCTTGTCACAATTTAAGGGAGAAGAGGATGTGCTCCTGGTATCTAGTGGTGTATCCTGCAATGTACAGGACAGCCCCCACCCCTTCCCCCCAAAAATCATCTGCAAACAAATGTCATTCAAGCAGAGTTTGAGAAATTCTCTTCTAGGGAAATATAACGTTGTTTGCTATGCTATTTATTATGGATAAGGACCCAGACACTAACTTGAAGAAAACTTGATAAGATGCAAAGGATTTTTATCTGGTAGAGATTCAACTTATTTCTGCGCAGTAGAGAAGATAATCTAAATCTTAGGGTTGAATTGCCCAGCAGGATATTGCCTTAGTTCTCTATTATTGTGTGACACAATACCCTAAAACTTAGTAGCTTAAAACAACACAAAGCATTTATTATTATCATGGTTTCTGTGGATCAGGAATTCATTAAGTGGCTTTGATATGTGGAGAAACAATTTTCAGACGATCTGTAACAATGTAGTTTGTTTGTTTTCCGGTGAGAGGTCTTCTGACATCTGTTTAACTACCCTTTTTTCCCCTCTGTTATGCCCCCCGGGTTTTTGTTTTGTCTTAACTGTTTTTAATTTTGAGCTTTTATCCAAAACTTGTGGGAAGTTCATCTAGGGAAGGAGCCAGGATAATGTCCAGGCCAGGTGAAATTTGTCATGACCCTGGGTTTTGCATGTAAGTTCAATTACCAAAGGCTAATAGGCAGAGATTGGCAATTGTGGATTTTTTTTTTTCCACCACAAAAGACTGTAGCACTCTGCTATGGTAGAGACAGATGGTTTTCTTGCAAATATTCCCTGTCTGTGTGCTCTGCTTCTTCTGCGAACCAAACCAGGTCCAGAAAGCTCCTGCCCCTGGCTGGTCCATGCATTCTTTCTGTTGTGAACAAAGGATTGAGGATATGCTCTTCGAATGTGCCTCTTTGTGTTGAGAGGGGTACTTGTAGCTGTTTTTGTTTGTAATCTCTCTACTACAGCAATTTCCTTCCAGGTCCTCCTGCAAGCCTCTGACCAATCTCTGATGCCCTGAGGCCCATCTTTCCTGTTGGGCATAGGATTTCAGATTCCTCCTAGTTGCTCTGCAAATGGAACTTCTTTCTTGTTTTTATTCTCCTTGTGGTTTTTTAAATGATTTCCAGTAAGAGTAGAAGTAATGATTTCTTTTCCCCTACTTTTTCCTTTTTTAAAGATTTTATTTGCCAGAGAGAAAGAGAGAGAGAGCGCGCCCGCGCGCGCGCGCACACACAAGCGGGGGAATTGGGGGGGCAGCAGACAGAGAGGGAGAAGCAGTCTCCCCACTGAGCAGGGAACCCAATGCGGGACTTGATCCCAGGACCCTGGGATCATGACCTGAGCCATAGGCAGACGTTAAATGTCTGAGCCACCCAGGTGCCCTTCCCTACTTTTTAACTACAAAACTTCAGAAAAGCTTAAGAAATAGTACAATGAATATCCAGACCCTTTACATAGATTTGACTATAGTTAACATCTTGCCACATTCCCTTTCTCTCTCTACACAAAAACTTTTTCTTCACGGAACCATTTTAAAATACAGATAGGATACTTCATCCCTAACTATGTTAGCAGGCATCTCTTAAAATGAAGATGTTATCTTATATAACCATGAAGCCATTATCACACTGACGTGAATAAACTTTCATTCCATAAGTTATTTAACATATACAGTATTCCCCCTCAGCGGGGAGTATGTTCCAAGACCCCCCAGGGGATGCCTGAAACCGCGGATAGTACTGAAACCTATAGATGTTATTTTTTTTCCCTCTATGATGAAGTATAATGTATAAATTAGGCACAGTAAGAGATTAACAACAATAACTAATAATAAAATAGAACATAACAAAACACTGTAATGAAAGTTATGTGAATGTGATCTCTCAAAATAACTTATTGTGCTGTACTCACCCTTCGCCATCTTGTGATGATGTGATTACAAACTGCCTGCCTGTTGAGATGAAGTGAGGTAAGTGACGCCCACGTGGTGACATCGCATTAGGCTACTATTGACCTTTGACCTTCTGACAATGGGTCAGAAGGAGAAGCACCTGCTTCCAATGGTGTTGACTGCAGGTAACTGGAACTGTGGAAATCAGAGCTGCAGAGAAGGGGGATGCTGTTGTCCGTATTTAAATTTCCCTAATTGCTGCCCCCAAAGTGTCTGCTTTATTTATTTTTTGATCCAAAATCCCATCAAGGTTTACAACGCAGTAGGTAGCTGTTGTGTTTCATTTGGTTAATGCATCTCATTTGATCCAGAACTGCTCTGTCCCTTTTTTTTTTTTAATGACATTTTATTTCTGAAGTTTCAGGTCAGCTGCCTTAGAGAATGCTCCCAAGCAATGCTTTCCTTAGGCTATTTTGTACAAACCGCAAGTCACTTTGTTTCTGAGATATGCATTCCAATGTGCGTGTTATTAACATTTTAAAAAGAAAATAAAGTAGATACTTTTGCTTGAGGTTTGAGTACGCTCTAGACTTCAACAGGCAAGTTTTGGATGCAACTTGGAGGAAGCGATTTCCTGATGAGCCTTAAATCCCAAGTAGTTTTCTACCATGACCACCTTCAGTAGGTGTAAAATATATTCTGGTTATCAAATGAATGGTGTACTTTTTATTTTAAAAGTTCATTGTTTTCCTCTTTTCTGTCTCTATTAAACTAAATTCCTCCAAGAGCCAACCTCTTAAGCCTAGCTATGCGTTAACCTATATTTCTCTAAACTCATTTACATTTTGCCCATTTGGTTTCTTAATCTTGCCTACCCATTTTCAAACAGAGAGAGAATAGCCAATGTTAGGAAACAGAACAGAATTAACCCTACACACACATAGTGCCAGGAATAAGAAAAACCCCTTTAAATATTTTTCATTTATACTTCTCCATTTAAATAATTCTTTTTGGGTACAGAATTTAGTTAAATGTTGGGTTTAGAGCCTCCGAAGTACACAGCCATATAAACACATAGTCTGGGATCTTATTGACAATTTTAGAAAAGAACCCTGCTTAACTGAAAGTAATACTGACTTACTTATAAGCCCTTTACAAAGTACTTTTACATATACTATTTGACCTGATCTTTACAACAGCTCTGTGAGGTAGTTGAGGAAGGTGGTGAAATCTCTCCTTTTCAAACGAGGAAATTGAGGCTCAAGCAGATGTACACGACTTGCCCAGGGTTTCATGACTACAACTGGCAGAGATGGGCTTTAAATCCGATTGCAGATTGCAAGCCAGAGGCATGCGGCAATACCTCACTTGACTGAATCTACCTCCTCAGTCAAAAACCAGTGTGTTTGTTTTAGGAATGCTAAGGTTCCTACCATCAACAACAGTTTGGTGCTCCCTTCTGTAAGAGTCCTGCTTCACTGTTAAACAGCAAGCCCTTTGGACCTTTGGAGAGACTCTCTTACCATGGACATTTGGGGACATTATTGCTTTGGGAGGCTGCCACTAACATAAAGTGTTCAATACCAATTAGGTCCACGCTCTGGTTAGGCAGATCTAAAAAACGCATCAATCCAATTTGTACATCCTTCAAGGAAGACTCGGTTGCAGTATCTAACGTATTCTCTCCTGGTACCTGATAATAGTCACTGTTAAGAGTCTGGTTTTCTTTTGCCTTTCACCTAAAAGGTGTTAATGATCATTAAACCTACAAAAGGGAGGTCTGGAGGGACCAAATGTCATAGTTTTTTTTTGCTTCACTGTGGGTTTGCCTAATTTACTTATATTACTTATAATGGGAAACTGACAGATTGAAACATCAGAGTCACCATTGGTTGTAAGTAAATAATATAATCAGCATTATAAAGCAGCTTCATGGTGGACAGATTCCTCTTTAGCAAAGTCATAATAGTAGTGTGTGTGAGTGTGTGTGTGCGTGTGTGTGTATACACATATACACACAAATATGTTTGTTTTATTTTCTTTGTTGTTTGTATTTATTTGCTTTTTAGTTGAGGTACATTTAATATCTTTGTCACAGGAAGGCTGATAATATAAAACTCTTCTTATATATGAAAACTCAAAAATAACCCAAACAAAGTGACAAGTGAAATAATTGCCTTGAGAGGAAAAATAATCCAAATTTTCTTCCTGAATTTTCTTAAAATTAAAAAAAACACACACAAGAATTTTCATGTACTTAAGTTGCCATTTTCTGTTTTTTAATTTTGTTAACATGTATTTCATTGCATTTATGAATAGGAATAGATAGTATATATACACAGAGCCAACACTCAGGGATGGCTGCTTGCTTTTTGAGGTGCTTTGCAAATGGTGAGTTCTCTTATTACATAGATTATTCAAAGCTCCGTCAACTAATAACTTCATTTAATTTGCAATGTTTCTGCAAATCGATTTCTCAATCTGTTTGGCACAATTAAGTCCGTCCTAGCAAATCTGGAACTGTACTTTAAGGAACCATCTCTCCTGAGGATAGAGATCAAATGTTGCTTGTCTTTGTGCATCTAGTGCAGGACCTGCCCAGAGCAGGTGGTCAAGTGTTTGCTAAGTAGAACTGTCCTCAATTTTATCTAATGGAAAAAGAGAAGGATTTCTTTACTGAAGTGACTGCCCCAAATAGAAATAAATTCAGTCTTATATGGTATACACATTTAAACTCCCAATGAAAATGAGTGCACTTCTGTGGGTACAATTTCTCACTGGCCACATGGCAGCAGGTCAATCCCCTCATCCACTGGCTCAATCCAATCTCTCTATTTGAACACCTTGAACTAAGTTTGCTCTCCTCTAATCATATAAAAAACAGACCCATGTCTAGCTATTTAGGTCAAAGGGAAACATTGAAAATACTGATACTTTAAAAGCTGAAACGAAATGTTAATCCAAGGTGGTTTCTGATGATTGGATTTCTATGACTATTCTTTTAATTACAGATGGCAATTTCTTAGGAAGAGGACAAAAGTTCTCTCTTATAACCAAAACTTTTCATTTCTAACAAAGTTCTTAAAACTATTTTGAGTTTTTAAAGAATTGCTGATTGTTTTTCATTTCACTAAGTGGTTTGCTTCTTGGTTTGTTTTTCTCCTAAATTTTATCCCCTGAAACTTTAATTGATTTTGTAATCACCATCCAAATTTCTTACTGGCAGTCTTAACAGGAGTCCTAAGAAAGATGGCTAAACCTAGTCACTAAGACAAGTATACTTAATTTTCCCCCACAGCAATTATAAATATCAGGAGAGTTTTCATGGCTGTGTCATAGTTTCCTTATGATGCAGAATTGGTAAGACTTATGTGAATATAAATGTATGACTTGTTACACATCGTAATAGCAACTGTAGGGTAAGAACAATGTAAACATCTCCTTGTATTAGAAGAACCACCTCATTCCAGGATCTGAAGAGCTTTCTTGTCCCTCAAGAAAATAAGTCCTGGTCCCGTCCTGGTCCCACACACACACACACACACAAAAGACCTCTAAATTGACTCCTCCCCACCAAAACTTTACAAAATACTGAAATAATATTCTCACAAAAAAGTAGAGTTTAGAGAATGAGTATCAAGTACATGCAGAAAAGCTTTCACTTCACTCATATATAAATGGCTCTAGGGAAAGACACAGAGAAATCTACCAACTACATCACCCAGACTTGGTGACACCTGACTAGGGCCTGGGGAGGAGGAAATAAGTAGTTCATAGGGTAAATCCTCTGTCCCACAGTCCAATCAGGGAGACCCCATGGTGTCACCAGGCAGTAAAAGTCCAAGATATCTTTTCAGATAACTTCCTGAGTTGGAGTGTTCTTCAGAATTTCTCATCTTGCTCCTTCCAAATGCCAACATTATTGCCTCCAGTGTCCTCAGCCTGAAGTCAGCCATCCTGCAATACGAATCACAATCTTTTGTATAGCTGGGTCGCATTTAACCAAGCAAGAATATTCTTAGAAAGCAGTTTACCAGTGACATTCGAGGGAACATCCCAAATGATCAGTACTTTGTGCTCTCAAGATTTAGAGGGAATCAAAAGATCGTGTAGTCTACACAGCTTATGAAATCTTAAATCCTACAGAGTCCAACAAGTTTGCTTACATTAATGCCCTAAAAGGTGCTCCACAAGACCCTGGTCTATGAAATGCTTCTTGTTGAGGTTTCCCTTTTAGAAATCCACAATGTAAATTTGTATAAGGGCACTGAGAAAATTTGTAAGGGAAAATTATATATATATATATATATATATATATATATATATATATACACACACATATCTGCATAGGTATATAGAGAAATATGTAGGGAGAGATATATGTAAACATATCAAACTTTATTTACTCCAGCATTTCCTAGCCCTTCTATGATATTTGTTAATTAGATTTTAAATTTAGTAGAAGATAAGGGAAAACGAAGAAGCATTATAAAGAAAATACACATATTCTTACTGCCAAGAGAGTAATCATGACCTGCCATCTTGTCCCTGCCATCCAGGGGCTCAATGATCATTGCAGAAATGATATGCATAGTCCCAAAAAATGTTCACACACTTGTATTTTAAAATGAGTATAAATTCTGGAACTCCACCAAAGGAAATACATAGATTACAAATGTAACTGTCTTTTCTGTCGGTTTATCATTTTTACTCATAGGATTCATAGACATCGTCTGATTCTAAATAATAAATCTGTAGATCATTTCTCTGAATGCTATTCATTGCCTTGCCTGGCAGAAAAAAATTCTTAAATATGAAAACCCCTTTGTCTACATACTCAACCCTGATGTAATTTTGTCACATTTTTTCCTTTTTACTTTCTTCCCTCAACAAGGGTAAATAATCTTTTCATTTGTTACTGATTTGGATGAGAAGGACAATGTATACCATATGCATTATATATACAAACATACTGTCTTCCCTAATTAGCACACATGAAATTGAATACTAGTAGTCAGTGAACCATCTCTATGATTTATGACATGAGAAAAATGAAAGGGTAAGATAATACTTGAATATAAATATTCAATTTTCAAAGAAAAAATTAAATTTAAAAAATCCAGATTTTTGTCTCTATTTCCTTATTGAAGATCAGAAAATCCTACTTATGTAAGTTATTGTCCTACATCTAACAGGCAGTGAATTTCTCCTAAGCCAGGAGCAAGGTTTAAGTACTCTAAACAGTGCTAGGCAAATAGAAGTGAGCTCATAGCTAGTTTCACGGTTTATTAAGCAAAAGCAGGTACTCCTCTGAATTCAGAGGTGGTCCACAAGGTGAGCACCATCATGAAAGCTCTAGGTAGGCATCCTCCGACTCTACCCATAGAAGCTCTTGTTTTTCATGAGATTTTAGTTATAGCCACATTGCTCATGGAAACAGCCTCCACAGGCTTAGGTGGTAATGGGGTGACTAGCACAATTTCAAAGAATCTTGCACAGAGATTTCTCACTTTTGGGGAGTGTCATAGACTCCCTTGAGTATCTGTTCAATGCTGTCGACCCTTTCTCCAGAAATGAGCATATGTCCATATGTAATTTCACATAAAGTATAATACACTTTCATGAACTCCTTGAGGCCCTTATTTAGACCCCAAGTCAAGATCCCTTCCCTAGGATATCTTCTTCTGTTATAATATCAGGAACATTTTCTTATTTACCTTTATATACCCAGCTTGAACTTGCCAGGCAGTAGAAGAAATGGAAGGATAGGACTGAAATATTTGTCAAGATAATCAATGAAGAAATGTTAAAAATAAAGTTGGCATTGCAAATCTATAGGGACAGAGAGTAAATTAGTGCATTGCCTAGGGCTGGGATGAGGCAGGGGAGATGAGCTGTGACCGCTAATGGGTACATTTGGGAATGACGTAAATTTTTTTTTTTTAAAGATTTTATTTATTTATTTATTTTAGAGAGGGAGAGAGCACAAGTGGGTAGGGGGAGGAATAGAGGGAGAGGGACAAGCAGGCTCCACGCTGAGTGTGGAGCCTGATGTGGGGCTCGATCCCACCACCATGAGATCATGACCTGAGCTGAAATCGAGAGGCGGATGCTCAACCAACTGAGCGATCCAGGCATCCCCAGGGGATGATGTAAATGTTCTATAATTAGATTGTAGTGATGGTTGTGTATCTCTGTGACTACCAAACACCACTGAATTATATATATACTTTAAATTAGTATGTTCTATAGTACATAAATTAGGCCTCAATATAGCTGTTTTCAAAAGCTGGTGTTACAAGAAAGGGAAAAGAAGTGGCTCAACAGGAACTTACAATAAACTGCATGAGACTGAAGATAATTTGTGGCCTCCTTATTAATTGTCTTCAATGAGGAAGGAACTAGAGGAATTTGGGTTAAAGGTCATCGGAGTTTTTCTCATCATGGGAAACCAAGGAGACTGTGTGTTTAGGTCTCCTAAAGAGTGGAATGTGGAGGACCACCTAAGAATAAAGAGCACTGGCTTGATCCAATAGGATCTCTGCCTAACCCAATAATTCTGTTTATGAGAACGACTCCATAGAGAGGTGATGGCTGTCCTCCATGGCACAGCTTGAAAGGTTAGGAATACGACACCAATTTCCCCAAATCTTTCTTCTCAATACACTATGGACTCTTGACTAATAAATTTATCTAAGTCTATCTTGAATCAATTTATATTTTCAGCTTATTCTAACAAATTCCATATGCTTGGATGATGTGAATGTAATTTTTATGTGGAGCCAAAGCCTGGTTTATAGAACCTTGAGTCTCTCATGCCTCTGATTCTCACCACCCCCTTCTCCATGATGCTGTCAAAAGCCATTCTTCTCTATCTGCAAGTCTTTTGCTTCCACTGCCCATCACTCTCTCTCCCCCACCCTGAGTGTGGGCCCTGATTCTAGCTTGGAAAACTAAACTGACTGGTATAGGGTACTGGCCTATCGGGTACACCCAGTAAGTCACGGATCCTTGGGACATCATTTTAGTACACAGAAATGGCAGCCTCACTAAGCTTTAGAACCCATCTGGTTCCATTTTATACATGATGAAACTGAGGTGCAAAGAGAAGAAATAATTTTCCTGGGATCACATAACTAGCCAACAGCAAGATGAAAAGTAGTATGTGTTAATGCCCAACCATTCAGCTCTCAAATATGAGGCTGTCTCCTGGACTCACTATAATGTTCATCTTGGCCCCTTTGAGCCTCCTTCTTGTGATTTTACTTGTAGTTTGACCCAGAACTGACCTCACCGTCCTGTCTGGTCTCACCCACATCTGCTTCATCCTGGTCAGGCTCGAACTCAGTGCCCCGGTCAACCACATCCACGCCAGCCTGTACCCTGGGCTTCTCGTTTTCCCACTTGGCAAAACCCTTGTCCTTTGCTGCTTTGTCATGGAACTTGGATTTCATTTTGGGGAAGGTATGGGACCCTGAGTCCCCCCAGCCAGCCTCTGACCATACAGGTTCGGTCTGGGTGGCCTGGCTGGTGGTAGCCCGCTGCAGCCTCACGGAGATCTTGCGAGAAGAGCCTGTGACCAGCGTGATGGCTCTGCTGTCCAGGTCTTGGTGTCCAGCAGTGACGCCAGGGAACTCGAACACCTCATCCTGCACTGAAAGGGGGGAGACTGTTGTGATTATTTGACATCTGATCGCTTTATAGCAAACCATCAAAGTTGGTGCAAACAACAGGAGTCCAATGGGCAAGGCCCTAGAGGGACAGACGAGAGGCAGACCCAAACGGGCTGCAGGTGAGTTGCATAGAAGTGAGACCTGAAAGCAGAGAGAAGCAAGTGGGAGTCAAGGGTGTAGCCATAGCAACTCACCCTGAAGTAGGTCTTGGTGTCGAGGACCCTGAGCAGGTTCAGATCCAGAACCCAACAGAAGTCCAAGTGTGGGAAGGCAAGCAGAAAGAAATCGAGGTAGAAAAGAAAGCAGAGGCTATTACCTGGGGGCAACGAGGGACTTCCAGGCAGCGACCCATGACTACTGCCCAAGGAGGGCGCCCGGGCAAATCTCCTACAGGCCAGAACCAGGAGGTCTTTGCACTGTTTGTGACAATTGGCTCCACAGTCTGAAAAATCCCAAAGTATCACAGATGATTAGTGGGAACCAATGCATCTGGTGCTGACTGGGCTTCCAGGGTGGCACCTGAGCTATCGGCTATGCCCTCCCCATCCCCCTTCCCGTGTTGACTCAGAGTCTGGCTCAGGCCTGCAGGGTGTGGCCAGGGGCTGGAAAAGGGCCAGTGGGACTTGCTAGCCTTCCTGGAGTTCCTCTCACATTGTTCAACTTCTTCTTCTGCACAATTCATCCAGGTGCTGGGGAGCAAACAAGCAGGGGACAGACCTAGTGAGGAGTTGCCTTTGCCCCAAACTAAATGCAAATTCCATGGGACTGGGGTTTTCTCCCAGGCCAAGACAGATTCTCCATCAAGAGGCTCCCTGAGCCAGAATGAGGGAAAGAAACCCCAGCTTCTAGTGTCTCCCAGGACCAAGAGCTGCCTCTCTTCATCTACAGCGAGGTGTCCCTTCATTCAGTATTCACTTGCATTTTTTTTATTCTTCTTCATTCCTCCACATCTTTTCCAGAACAAGTGATTTTATGTCCTGCTTTCTTTCTTTGCATAGAAACAGAAAACAAGGTGGGCTTATGCCCAGTATTATGTTCCAGATTTGACTTTATGGCTTTGAAACAGCAGTAGACTCTGTGAAATCCCCCATTAGAACGCTTTTAGTTAAGAAAGCAGACTATTAATTGCAGCTTGGGGTAGAAAACTTCGGCTGCTTTGGAAAAGAGCAACACAATTATTTCCCATAAAGGGTCCTACATTTCTCTTAGAATTACTGAACAGATAGGATCATTTTATTTTTAAAGATTTTCTTTATTTGAAAGAGAGAGAGAGTGAGCTAGAGGGAGAACACGAGCAGGGGGAGGGGGAGAAGCAGATTCCTCTGCTGAGCAGGGAGCCCAAAGCGGGGCTCGATCCCGACCTGAGCCAAAGGCAGTCGCTTAACCAACTAAACCACCCAGGTGCCCCAGACAGGATCATTTTAAAAACATATTTCTCTCTCACTATCAAACAGAACCTTTCTAATTCTTTCAGAATACTTGCTTTTCCCCCAAATGGTCTTATTTCAAATGCTCTTGTAATGACATCATGGAAAGACTAAATTAAAATGAAATGTTCAGTCTATTTTAATTAAGTTTTTCATTCCATTGCCTTTAAGAGAAAATACATATACACGCAGCTGATCCAAGGGCTTAATTGATTTTCATCTCCATAAAAGTGTGTTTATATGTGTGTGTGCATGCGTGTATGTGTGTGTGTGTGTCTTTTTAGAGGCTAAGGGTCAGAAGCAAGAATAAAACTATGGCTAGGTGGTAAGATATTGCAGTATTTTTGCTGCTTGAAAGTAAAAATCCAAGTTACACTCAGACAACTAATACCAGGAACTAAAGGGAAGGTTTTTGAGACTAAAAGGTGGCTCCCATCTAGCTTCAGGGAACTCTGTTCATACAACACGAGGCCCAAGCCTGAAAGATAGCTAGAAAAAAAAAAAGACACCATAAGGGAATAGTATTAATCTGAAGGCATTCTGTGATGAAGAAGTTTCCTTCTGTAGTTATATCTTTTTTTTTTTTTTTTAAGATTTTATTTATTTATTTGAGAGAGAGAGAGTGAGACAGACAGCACATGAGAGGGGGGAGGGTCAGAGGGAGAAGCAGACTCCCTGCTGAGCAGGGAGCCCTACGTGGGACTCGATCCAGGGACTCCAGGATCATGACCTGAGCCGAAGGCAGTCGCTTAACCGACTGAGCCACCCAGGCGCCCTGTAGTTATATCTTTTAAGAGCATTGTCGGATTCTTAAAACCATCAGTACAAATAGTCTGCATAAACTATCCAGCAATTTCTTAAATTAAACACCAATAATAGATAATGAGCATACATGCATAAGTAACAACACAGTCCTAAGTGCCTATTAATATGCATATGTATTGCCTTTATCAAGTACATACTTATTTGTTTATAAATTTCAATTAAATGGGGAACTATATGAACAAATTCATTGAAAGGGACAAAAATAAGTTTTAAGGCTTCTCCTCTTTTTTAATCATCATCTGTGATTTAGTGGAGAAAGGAAAAGCTACCTGTGAGAGCGGAAAGGCATATGTATTACGGGAATGAGTGTGTGCTTTTTCCCATGAAGGACAAGGTTCTTTCATATGGTATTTTAGTTAGGCCTGTCCCACTCCAGAGTTCCCACCCTAATTGTGTGCTGATGATTCACAAGACATCCTAGAGATGGGGCCACATGTATGTGGCTTGATAAGGATGGTTTTCTTGCTCTCACAACAAACTATAAAATTCCAGTTGGGGCTCTCCAAAACTCTAGGTTTTGTTTTTTTTTTTCCTAGACACATTACCTCTTCAGTTGCCAGTGGTCCAAAGAGCCGAGTTCTCCATGATGCCAAGAGTTTTTGTGGTTTCATCAGACAATTTGATTCCTGCCCCACACGTCCCATTTTAAAATTTTACCAAATAACATTTATTTACCTTTGCATTTGTATCCTTGCTTGATTATGCCCCAGAGCTGAAGCAAAAGACAAAAGAATGAGAGAACCTGAATTAAAATCTGGGGGAAAAAAAAAAACAACAAGGCCAGAAAGAAGGAAGTCCTGGGAAGCATGATGGTTGGTGGAGCACAAACAGGATGTAGCTGATCCTGACACCCTTCCTGTCAGATAGAAGCTCACTGCAGCTGGGGTGATAACAGCTTTGCTTCCCTTTTCTTTCTGAAAGCCAAATGGGAGCCGGGATGGGAAACTGACATTGGTACATTTATTGGACTTTGGTATAATGCGCTCTCAGCTCAATTTACCAGGGAGACTGTCACTGTTTTTGGAAGCCCCCAGCTCCCTCTGCCTTCTTTTTCATCACTCCAGCTGTTCTTGGCGCCCTCTACAGGAAATTAAGAAACCTACGGGGTGCATATCCCACTAAAGCATTTGCATGGAGCTAGGTTCTTTTCTGAGTAGCATTTGTGCCTTGAAAGAATATAGAAAAGGAAAAGATCTATTTGTTCATGTATTCATTCTCTGATTGCTTAGTGTTTGGCCTGTGCCAGGGCTCAGGGAGATTCAGAAAACACTCTGATTCTGCCAACCACAGAGGAAGGAGGATGTAGTAAGTGACGAGTGTCTCAGGAGACATGTGAGGGCCTACAGTTTAAGGAGGGGGTGTTTGTCCAGGTGGCTCGGAGGATCATCCTGTGGGTAGTGTGTTCACCCCCCTGACACACCGTGTTCTTCCCCATGACTCTCAGCATTGCACACGGGTCCCAGGGACACAGAAACATACAATATTGATGAATTCAGTGGGCTTAGCTCAAGCTGGCAAAACCCCCATTTTTAACCTTTTAGTGGTTAGGTTAGGTGACTGATATCTTTGTAATAAAATGATTTTGAAAGAAACAGGGCCGGTGGCCTACTGGGGCTGATGGGGGTGTCATTTACATGTATGATAGGGGAACAATGCCCTGAGTGTGGCATTGTTCATGACCCTCCCTACAAGAAGAATAAATAGTTGCCAATGTGAAGTGACTCGAGGCATCAGGAAGACTGATCCTTACCCTCTTTCTGACAAGGAAATTCCACCAGTGGAAAGTGATTCCTTTGAGTCTTAAAAGTTAGCGGGTCCTCCGGAGTACATTATTAAGATGTAAATGTGTCCTGGGAAGGAAGGATTATTAAGACAACTAACTGGCAGCAAAGCTTGTTACCTTGGATGACCAGAAGAGGTGAGGGGCAGTCTATGCAGAAAAGGGAAGTGGGGTTGGGGTAATCCCAGCATGTCAGAGATACAGGGACCTTCAAGATAATTGTTTGCTTTTCTCCCATAAAAGGTGAGTGGGACGATCCAGAGAATTAAATAATCTGCAAGGTCCCACATCTGGGAAACTGTGCAGTGATAAGAAATTGTTTCCTCACAGAGACCTTGGTGATAGTAATACCCATAGTAATGATAGCTAACATTTATTAACTTTGGTTGTGTGAGAGGCACAGTTTTAAGCTTTTTATGTGTATTCACTCATCCAATGCTATGTATATACAGACTGGGCTCTCGAGAGGTGAAGTCACTTGGCAAGGTCTTGTTGCTAGTGAGCAGGGAAAGAAGGATGTGTCACATGAGGGAAGGACAGGAAGCCACTGCTCCTGGGTGTTTTGTGTGTGAGCAAAAGCCACTGATCTAGGACAAGAAAGGACAAGATTTAAGAAGAAGCATTCTAATATCCAGATATGGCACATTATTAGCAAAGCTGCAGGAACTTTGAGTTCTAGCAGGAGGGAAACTCAGGGCACTGCTTGCTAACGCTCCTTAATAACTAGGAGATGACACAAGGCAGGAAGGGGCTCTGGGTCAGCGTGCCAGCCACAGACAGGAGACCGTGACCTCATGGAGATGAGTGTGTAGGAATATTTCCCACAGTCCTTTGATTTGAGACCTCAGGTTGCTTTAGGATTTGGACGGACTATGGTGTAAGGAGCACTGGACTGGGAGTGCTAATTAACTCTCTTTTACAGATAGGAAAACAGAGACTCAAAGATGATCAATAATTTGCTCAAGGACATAAATTTAATAAGGGCAGAACTGAGATTCAAAGTCAGGGTTCCAGACTCAAGTCCAGAGCTTTATACCTTATCACAGATGCATCAAGAACCTAGCACCAGCAAACTTGCTCTGATGAGTCAGGAAGGGAAGTGTGGAAGCTCCTGAGAAAGACCACCTTGTTGCTTCTACAGAACCCATGCCTCCACAGAAGGGAAAGATACCCAGAAGGACTAGAGAGCACAGATAAGACCTTGAGATTTGATAAGAGCCCGCCAACTCTCACACCATACCAAAGGGCAGATGTCTCAACCTGACTTTCGGTGGAGCTAAGCCATGGCCTAACAGATTCACTGGGCCCCGCTCTGCAGAAGAGTTGTACACGGCCCTATCCTACTTCAGCATTTTTCGGTGTAGATACAACCAAGATTTCCCATCAGAGGAAAGAAATATGAAAAAGGAGACATATTTGTTGTATGATAAAGTGGTCAGGTGATGAAATCCCAGTGGTGAACCTGACAGAAGAAGAATCTCTCCTTCTCTGGGGTGGGCGAGGACAGCTGGGTGGGCTGGCCTTGCCCCTTGATCACATCCACTGCAGTGACCACCTGGGGCCATCTTTGAGGTAACTACTGCCTCTTATTCACCCATTCTCAGGGGAGTATGTGCTTGAACACAAACTCCTGTCCTTGGGCCCCTCAAAGCCAGTCCTTCAAGCATGGGATGGGAAAACTGTTATTTTGGCAGTTGTGATAGCAGCTGTGAATTCAAATGGGTCTCCAGGGGAACACGATGGCTGAATGAAGCTAACACAACTGAGTTCTGGCCTCTGGACAGAGGAGTGGCAGTCATGCGGGCTGCCGGGCCAGCCTCCCCTAGAGGACCACATTTTCATCTTCTACACCCTGGGTAACAACTAGACTTGCAGGGCGCATGAGTCTTTGTTCAGTATCAGGACCAACGCTGCCCTTAGTTGCCAGAGAATTATCCAATGTGGGGAACTGAAGTGTACAATCTCCAGTCTGTGCAGTGGTGTACGTAGAGCACGGGATTAGGGTCAGAACACCTGCGTTTGAGCCTTGGCTCTGGTAATTATGGGCTGTAGGGTCCCGGGAAACTTATGCCCTCTGAACCTCTCTGTCCTGATAGGCAAATGGGGAGAATAAAATATTCGCCTCATGAGCTAGTTATGAGGATTAATTACATTAACGTGTATGGAAGTACTTCATTACTGTCAAGTGCCAAATAAATGTTATTTATTATTATAACTATCTTCCCTCCGAAAAGATTTTTTTTCCTTTCGAATTATGAATCATTGAGCCATGCCATGATGGATTTCTAGTGACTGACATCACATGAAGCAAGAACTGGGAGGAACTGGCTAAGATAAATAATCCCCTTAATTGCACCTGCTATGAGTATTAGCCATGAATGCCAAGGCTCCTTGGGCCGAACTTTCCTTGGCAGGGATTAACAGACAAACTGCTCTCTTGAGTTAACAAGCCTCACTATCCTTTCCTGTCACCAGCCCTACATTCCTAGAAAGAACATAGTGAAACCTGCAGAGTTTGCTTTTGCTTTTTTTTTTTTAAGATTTTATTTATTTGAGAGAGAGAATGAGAGAGAGAGCACATGAGAGGGGGAGGGTCAGAGGGAGAAGCAGACTCCCTGTTGAAGGGAGCCCGATGCGGGACTCCATCTTGGGACTCCAGGATCATGACCTGAGCCGAAGGCACTCGCTTAACCAACTGAGCCACCCAGGCGCCCTGTTTTTGCTTTTCAACTTAGTTTTTAATTTCAGGGAGCCATCATATTTTACTTCTGACCTAAAGCAGACAATGGACTCCGTTGGTGTATCATTTTCCTACCTTCTCAGAATGAGGCACAAATTACACACAAGAGAAAACAATGGAAAACAGACTTACAAATCCTGCACAGTGTTCGCAGAAGGTTGGCTTGAGATAGGTCATCTCCTGAAAATTATGGACAAATCCCGGTCCCATTTTACAGTGTAACTGGGACTTAGCTCGCAGGAAGTAAGCCATCATTTCATCTTTACTAATAAGGCCATCCCTGTGAAGAGAATCAGAAAAGGGAGGGATCTTTGAAGACCATGTTGCTAAGTGGCTGACACACTGTGATCACCCAACTCCCCAAACCTTTGTGGCCAAAAGCAGGTGGGGAGTGTTTACTTCTCTGCTCTTTCTGAAAGGAGAGGACCTTGAAGGACAGCATTTAGTGCCAAAGGCTCTTAGTATGGAGAAGATACGTATGTGTATCCTGTGCTCCGTAGCACAGAAAGTCTCCTTCATTACCAAATGGTAGCTTCTAGAAGGAAATCTCCTTTCTAGCGCATCCCTAGCAATAGGGTGTGCAAGAATTAGGCTGCTAGAGAAAGGCAAAAAACTGTAATAACTGGGCCCGCCATTCTCAAATTCATTCAGCCTGATGTCATCCAGGCCACTGCCATTGGTAATCTTTTATTCATGTCTTACTGGCTTATAGACCATTTCCTAGAGCGATTCTTCCAGATCTTCTTCACACAGAACCTCTGGTTGCACCCACCAGCACATATCCAGACCTCTTGTTTATCAAGAAGATCAAATCCACATGAAGTAGGTGATCTTCATACTGCCCTCTCTCCACATCGGCCTGTGCTGGAGACCACACCCTTCTGTGCCAATTCAGAATTCCTTGTATCTCATCTGTCCTCTCTTGGGTCCTCCTGTCTCTGAGGAAGTCATGCTCCCATCCCCTACTCTGCAGTCTCCCAGGACACAGCTCCTTCCAGGTTCTGCGCAGTCTCTTCACCCGCTCCTTCCTCTGTGTAAAGATACGCTCGCAACTTCCCCGCCTGGAAAATGTCTTTCCTCAATCTTGCTTCCATCCCTGGCACCTGTCTTTTCTCTCTTCCTTTTCTTACTCCCAAAGTTTTCAAAAAGAATATTAATTAGAGGGGTTTTTTCCCCCATTTCCTTCAATTACTCTTCCCTCCATATAAACAGGCTTCTAACCCTACCGTTCTGTTGAAACTGTCACAATGATGTCCTCAGTGGCCTTTTCCCACTTTTTAAAAAAGATTTTATTTATTTGACAGAAAAGAGAGAGAGAGAGCACAAGCAGGGGGAGAGGCAGAGGGAGAGGGAGAAGCAGGCTCCCCACTGAGCAGGGAGCCTGACATGGGGAACGACCCCAGGGCCTGAGATCATGACCTGGGCTGAAGGAAGACACTTAACCGCCTGACCCACCCAGGCACCCCCTTTGCTCACTACTTGACGTTGTTGACCGCCTGGCTGCATCTGACATGCAGACAGGGTTTTTCCTTTTTGACACTCTCTCCTCCACGTACCCCTGTGATTCCACACAGCCCCGTTTCTCTCCTGCCTCCCATGCTCCTCCTTCTCTGGCTCTCCTGCAGGATCCATGTCTCCCTTTCATCTGCATGTGGGAGGAAGGGTCCCCAAGCTGCAGTCCTCAGGCCCTAAGCTCATGTTGCTCTCAACTTTCCCAACAGAATTTGCTCTCACGCCCGGGACTTCAGCTTGCACGGCTGGGCTGAAGACCTAGCAATCAATATCTCCAAAACTGTTCTCCTGAATCTTGGTACCATATCTACAGCTTGCTAGAATCTCCTCCTGGATGTTTTACTCGCCTCTCAAAATCAACATATCTCAGCTTCTTTGACAAAAATCATGTAAGCTATGAATATTTCAAACCTTCATTTTTAGAAAAAAATGTAATTATATATCTTTTCTGGAACAGTGTCAGGTCCATCTAAAGAACCAGCAGAAAAAAGAAACGAAGAATAGGAAGTGATTTTAAGTTCATGTCCTACCTACATGTCACGGACAGAAACAAACTAAGGGAAATGGGTAATTAGCAGGAAACTTAAATTTTATTTTGTAAAAGAAGTTTATGTTTCTAATAATTTAATTTATTTTAAAAAGTATTCTTTGTTCGAGATATACAATGAAGATGAATTAAGGTTTTAAGATGTTATGATAAAATATCAAGGCTTTCCTTGGTGTATTGAATTACTTACAGATTTAATTTTTTAAAAATTCTCACACCAACAAAAATATTAAAGAATTCTAAGGTGATATAGTTTGGACATTTCACCAATATAAAATCTAACACCTCATTACAGATGATTTTTAAACTAGGAACTAATCTCACAGAATTAAAAATTAAGCAGTCAGATTACTAATGCCAGTGTTTCTCCGCAATATGTATATATTTTATCATTGTTTTCTAATGAGCTGGATCTTAGCCTCTAAAGTCATATAATTTTCCAGGAATCATTTGAAGCTAAAGAGAAATATATTTTTACTTCATTTATCAAAACAACCTTTGAGCTAGCAAAGAGAGAAACAAAGCGAGGACACTTCTTGGCTATCTGTAGATATCACCTGCTTTTCTGAAGACTGTAAGTAACTTAAAATAATTTTACTTACTTGGTGAGTTTTAGTCTTGCCCTTAGGTCCACTGATGCTGAGGACTCTACCAGCCTAGGTGTAACTATATTTCTCCCCTACTCTTTTTGATGGAGGCTTGGGGGTTGATGAAATAGCTAAGCAGAAGTAACATGGGAAATGGAGACTCAGGCTCATTTGCAAATGGGCATCACACTCAACACTGATGGTGCAGTCTGCCCTGTGATTTCATCCAACCAGTCATGTTTGTGGACACCAAGAAAAAAATCAGCAAAACATCAGACGTGTCTCATCAACACGCTGGGATTAAAGCTGTCAGGATGTACATTAAAGGTATCCCTGTTCTCCTCTGACACTAATTTTCTGCTCAGAACAGTTGCATTAAAATATAACAAAATTAAAACTTACTGATCTTTGTCCAGCACACAGAAGGAATCCAAAAAGGGAAAATTGGCAGCTATACTTTCAAAGTCCTCTTGGGAGATGTACCCATCATGGTCATGGTCATAGTTTCTAAACACAGACTGCAAAGGAAAGACAAATATTTATGGAATAAATATTTATGAGTCAGGCTCTCAACTTACTGGGAAAGCAGTGATAACTAGCATATTATTCTATCGAGGAGCTTAGAATCCAGTGGGAGATAATGAAATCAAGAAGCCTTTATGGTATAAGAAGATAAGTGCAATGCTGAGGATAAAAACAGGGTGCCATGAGGGGAGGGGAGACAGGAGGGAGATTTTAAAAGGTTTCCTGGAGAAAGTGAGGTCTAAACTGAAACTTCAGTTTTAGTAAGAGTTAAGCTTGGTGAATTCACAAATGCCAATACCATGCTGATAGAAAATGAAGCTTTAAAATGTTAAATTATCCAAAAACTTCAAGTATACTTTTAATGTAATTCCAGTCAGAATTCCAGTGAGAATTTTTTTTTAAATGAACAAATTGATTCTAAAGTTCAAATAGAAGTGAACATGTTAAGAATAGCCTAAAATTGTTAAGATGAGAAGTAATGAGGGAGAATGTGTCCTATCAGAAATCAAATAATCTACAAAGCTACATTAATCAAAACAACATGGTACCATAACTTACTACAGATAGCAGAGTCTGGAAATAGATCTATGTATATTCAGGAATTTAGAATCTCAAAAAGTATGTTTTCAAATCCATAGGGAAATTAAAAATTATCCAATAATTACTGTTGAGGTAATGGCTAATAATCTTACAAAATCAGTTGCCCCTAAACTAAATTCTAGATACATTAAATATTTTAATGTAAAAAATAAAGCTACAAAAGTATGAAAGGTAAATAGATAAAAATATATTTTATATTTTGTGATCTTTGAGTAGGAAAGGCCTTTCTTTTTTTTTTTTTTTTTAAGATTTTATTTATTTATTTGACAGAGAAAGACACAGCGAGAGAGGGAACACAAGCAGGGGGAGTGGGAGAGGGAGAAGCAGACTCCCTGCCGAGCAGGGAGCCCGATGTGGGACTCGATCCAGGGACTCCAGGATCATGACCTGAGCCGAAGGCAGTCGCTTAACCAACTGAGCCACCCAGGCGCCCAGGAAAGGCCTTTCTTACCATGACATCAAAGTCAGCAGCTATAAATGAAAACATTTTATTACATAAAATGCAAAATATCTGAATCGAAAAAGCCCAGCTAACAAATTCAAAGATAAATGACATTGAAGATTGTTTGCAATATACATGAGAGCAAAGACATAAAAGGAAAACGGGAGATCACCAAAGTAAAAATACAAATGGCCAGTATATTCATGGAAAATGCTCAATTCTGCTAATAATTATAGAAATGCAAAGAAAACTTTTTTTAACCTCTCAGATAGGAAAACATTAAGATAATTGGTAATTTCGTAGGGTATGAGAAAACAGGCATTCTCATATTACTTGATGAAGTCAATAGCCACAGTCTTTCTGGAGAATAGTCTGCTTACTCTCTGACCCAGCAGTTCCACTTAGGGGAATCTGTTCTAGGAAAATAGTTGAACAATGTTACTCAGAGGCATACGTGGGTGTGAGTGTGTTTATGGGGGGGGGGGGAATAAAGTCATACAAGATAATTTACAAATTATCAGTGTTTATCCCTAGAGAGCAGAATTCCCACGACCTAAAAGTAAAACTTGGATTCTATTTTATGAAAAGTTTGCATATTTACAATGATTCTGACTCTCTTTATAATCAGAGAAAAATAAAAGGAGTCTTCCATTGCCCTCTGCTAAATCCGATTTTCAAAAAGGTTTGTTAAGTTCTCCCCGGAAACACATGTATGCAAGATTATAACGAGTCTTTCTCCCTTTTTCCTATGGTTTCTGTCTATTCTACTTTATTCGTATTGCCCTATGTAGCAAACTGCTTCAGAAGTGTTTTGGGAGATGACCAAGACATAAATGAACAAATTGCTTAATTAAAAATATAACTGTTTAGCACCCATTGTAAGTTTATCTATAGATAACTGAATTGTGCAAAATCATAAAGCACTACCTTTTTTTTGCAAGTCCCAATATCAATATTTATCTACAATCAAAATTGCTTAAAATTGACCATTATAGAGTGCCTACTATTTATAGCCTAAAATCCGTATTTATGTTGAAAGTACAATCTTTTTGTAGAATAAAATTTAGTATGCAAATTTCATAATAAAACCCAGTCTTTCATTTGATTGAGCCAAAAGTAGGCAATTTATCCAAACTGGGCCAACCTTCCCCCATGAAATTGGAATTGGAGAGAAAATAAGAGAGATGGCATAAGGGAGGAGAGAGGGAGAGAGAGAGGACGGGGGAGAGGGCAAAACAGACTCCCCAAATGGAGCAAAGAAAGTCTTTCAGCAGATAATGGAATGAGCATTCAGAGAAAAGAGTGGGAGAGAATCATTCTGTCTTTCGTTTCCTGGCTCCAGACCTTCCTGAGCTGCAACTCTTTCCTGCCTGGATCCCATCCCCCTTCCTTGGCTCCAAGTTGGGTTTGTGACCACAACATCAGCACATGGTCTCCACTGGACCTTATGCTTCTCAATGCCTTCCTTCATCCTTTCTGACCTTTCCTTGCTGCCTCACATGCTCCACAGAACTTTTCTTCCAATGCACTATAGTTCCCTGGATGATCCAAGATGTAGAACATTCTTTCTTTTTCTTTAACCATCCATCCCCAGCAAAATGTTCATTTTATCCCAAAGACACGATCCTATTGCATCATACCCACCCATTAAAGCAGATGTTTAATCAGGGGTCATAGTTTTTACTGCCAGGTATGTTTCCATTTTCTGCACATTGGCACTTCTACTCTTCTTTTTATTATTTTTAAAGATTTTATTTATTTATTTTGAGAGAGAGCGCACATGATCGGGGTGGGGGGAGGGGCAGAGGGAAAGGGAGAAGCAGACTCCCTGCTGAGCAGGGAGTCCAACTTGGGAGGTGGGGTGGAGGGGCTCCATCCCAGGACCCCAGAATCATGACCTGAGCCAAAGGCAGACACTTAACAGACTGAGCCACCCAGGCTCCCCTCTATTCTTCTTTCTATGTGGAAACTTCTGATAGAGACTTTCCCATCATTAAGTGATGTTTCTGACCCAAATGGCGTTGTGCTGTTGTGTCACAGACCCCAATATATACAGCAAGAGAAACTGTGCACCTACAGGATCTTTTCCTACCCTCATGCAATCAATTTATTGGGCATTTTATTGTGACCCATGTAGGTTTCTCAGGAGTAGATTCTAATCCCCAAATAGTCCCTCAAGTTGCAGGGGCAATAGTGGAGGCGTCAAATGCTACCGAAAGAGTTGGAAGTAGCTGAGGGTATTTGGGCAAATGAGAACAGAATGACAAGAAGGGAAAAGAGGGCCTTTCCGGGATACTCTCCCCTAGAGGCCAATGCCAAGTAGAGCTAAGTGTCTGCTAAATTGCTCCTACCTGCTAGAGGGCTGTTTTCATTGACTTCAGCTGATTCTTGGGCAATGACAGAATATTCTGGAAAGAGAAAAGGGCCTTCTAGTGCTCAATCTCCACTCTCTCAACCACTTACCTCAACTAATTTCCTTATGTGCTTGTTGATGACTGTGGGATCTGGCTTCGGCACCACTCCTGAAGCCCACTCCAGGGGCACCACGGGCTTGGTGGGCGTCGTAGGGGAGGTAGGCTGCTGACAGAGAAAAGACATTTTTCTTTTCTTTTTTTTTTTTTTTAAAGATTTTATTTATTTATTTGACAGAGAGAGACACAGCGAGAGAGGGAACACAAGCAGGGGGAGTGGGGGAGGGAGAAGCAGACTTCCTGCCGAGCAGGGAGCCCGATGTGGGACTCGATCCCAGGATCCTGGGATCATGACCTGAGCCGAAGGCAGACGCTTAACGACCGAGCCACCCAGGCGCCCGAGGAAAGACATTTTTCAACTTTATCTGAGACCTTGAGCAATTAGGGGACACTAAAAAGACATATACATTCTATATATTAATAGTACTAGTAAAAACTTACATATACGTAGCACTTAAATGTTCTGAAAACAAACATCTTTGCCAATGGAATCTAATCTGTGACTAAATACACCTGTGGATAGTGTATTTTGTTTAGCAGTAGCCTCAATTCCATTATTTTAAATGGAAAAAAAGATATTGCTCTCCCAGCCCACCCAAATATTCTATCCAAGTTCCCCAAATATGACTAAAACATCCTTAAGCCTACATAATACTCCATACAGATTTTTGTATAATATAAAATATATAAAACACCAGTTGTCTAAGTCTTTAATACTTGGTGTTGGTGAAAAATTAGATGTGTGCAGTAAATGGGCCCACGAGAATTGTCAAGTTTATGTCCTCAAGCTGCCATCTCTCTCATTATCCTTAATCCCGGGCGCCTGGGTGGCTCGGTCGTTAAGCGTCTGCCTTTGGCTCAGGTCATGATCCCGGGGCCCTGGGATCGAGCCCTGTGGGAAGCCTGCTTCTCCCTCTCCCACTCCCCCTGCTTGTGTTCCCTCTCTCACTGTCTCTCTCTCTGTCAAATAAATAAATTAAATTAAAAAAAAAAATCCTTAATCCCTTCTGGTTGGCTAATTAGGTCTTTCTAGCCTCTTCAGTGAATTTGCTTTCTCTATATGTTTTTCCATGTTCTTGCAAGACATTTTCACTAAATAATGTGGAGAAGACAGTGATGATAACACACAACATATTCACACAACACAAGGGAAAAACACAATCCTATCAGGAGACCAGCCAAGAGTGCTGTGCACTTTATTCCTCTCCCTGGGACCCTCAAATAATATAAATATCTTTGCTGGTGCATGCATGCAAACTTGTATTGGCAGGTTTTATTTGATACTGAATTGGGGATAAACATGTTTGCAAGAGGAATTGAGGAGTAACTGTACTGCATTTAAGCCCCTCACAATGTTGTGCGGTGGGTGAGACAGCAGGACCAAAAACTACCTGCTGTCTGGATATGATCACCAAAACTTAGACTCATTCACACACACATCATACACATCATGGCTCTTTCTATCAAGCTTTTCATTTTGTTCATCTGATGAAGGATAAACCCATGGTTCCCAAACTATATAACAAGATGCCCCATCCGTAATACAGCAGTGGACTCATAGGGGTACCAAAAGATATTTCAAACTTCCAAGGGAAATACAGCAGTACTCCATATTTGTCAGACACCACGTGAACTACCAGCTTGAAATAGTTCACAGTTCCCCCATTAGGTCCTGCTACATTTCTTTCAATGCTATCATCTCTTTCCAAAGCAAAAAATCAATGTGGAACAAGAAAAAAGGTGGCAGTATTCAATCTGATTCCAAGACATAAATTGTTCCATGCCCAATAGGCACACACATCCATTAGTAAGTAATTGTGGTTATTTAAGAATGAAATTAAAATATTATTTTTATTTTGACATGTATTATTTTTTCAAGTGGGTTCTACATCATTAGAACATTGATATATATTGTTTGGACCTAACTATCCTAAAAATGGAATTGTGAGGTATTTCTTTTGACCTAGAGGTAGTCTGAAAAAACTGAGACACAAAGTAAAACATAAAGAATTAGTGAGACACGAAGTGTACGCTGTGCAGAGCAAAGGTTCACAGTGGGATTATGTGAGGTCCACCAGCACCAACCGTAAGCACACTGAGTTACACGCTCTCAGTACTATCATCCTGATAATACTTGTTCTCTAGCGTCAGCATATGTCAAACCAGAGCACAAAACAGGATGACAGATGGAAAGGGATTGGGGAACTGCATTTTCATAGATTCAGAGGATTTTAGCCGTTGGAAGGCACTTTGAAAGCTTCTGCTTTTATAAAAGATAAAAAAGACTATGTTGGATGGAAATGTCTCCAACAATTGGCAAAAATTTATCCTGAAAATAAACTTAAACAAATCTAAAGAGCACCACTCAGGCAAGTGTGCTAACATGGTCATTCCTACCATGTTCCTGATACAAGGGGTGGCGGGAAAATGAAGGGCAGCGTCCCGAGGTAGAAAAAGCACAGGCATTGAAGACAGACAGGCCTGACCCACCTCTCAGTTCTCCCACATACTGGCTGTGTGCTCCGTGTGAGACGCCTGTCCTCACCAGACTCCATTTCCTTAAGAGTTAATGAGATAATGATGCCCCACCAGGTGCCCAACAACCAACCGGTAGCAATTAAGGTGCCCGGTTACAGGAAGAGGGAGGTGCAAGGTGGTGGAAATGCCATGTGCACATGGAACAGCTTGCCACCCTGCAATCAGCTTCTTCACACCAAAGCTAAGGAGTGAGAGAAGAGCTCATGAATTCCTTTTTTTCTAATAACTTCGCTTTTCTCTCCAGCTCTTAGGCATGGTAACTTTGCAGAGTCTAGCCCTCATTCCTCCCTTGGCCTGTATCTCCCCACATGGGTCTGTTCTTCAGTGTCCCCAGGAGATGGGCCTCTGGGGACTGGTGGGGAGGTGAACGTGCTGATGGAAACACCATACTCAAGATCGTAAGAACAGATGCTACCAGGTCAACGGACTCAGACTCAAGTGCGTACTCTCCCAGCACGTCACAGTCATTCTGCCTCTTTCGGGCTGATGCTTCAGAATCAGAATAGAGGGTCACACTTAAGGTCCATGTCTCTGGCAACATGCCACAGAATTCAACCGGTAAGGAGGTAAGGCATGAGGTCTTTATCAGAATCCTGATCTCAGGATATGACTCTAAGAAGCCAACACAGACAGTTTTTCCTTCAACATGCAAACCACATCCTCACTGTAAATTTCAAATTTGCCCAGGTATTTTCTTACTAGCACAAAACATATCTAAGAAACAGTCCACTCACTAAAACTAATGACCAGTGTACTGTCAGTAATGCAATTTCCTCAATCTCAGCGTAGAATGTTTCTTTCCTAAGAGTCAGCCATTAATTGAGACATGATCCAATGTGATACTGAAATTCTGAGCTGAGTCGGTCATTAGCAGGGAAATTTGTGAATTATGATCAGGGTCTTCAAAATTTATTAAGCTTAATTTTATGCTAAATGAGATTTTATATTGAAGACTCTAAACGCTCTTTAACATTAAGATGAGTTCTTCTTTTGTTGGGAGGATGCCCCATAGGTACACAAGTTCTCAGACGGGACACAACACATAGAAGATAAACAATAAAACAGAGTAATTGGGAATAACGTTCTTCTTTATTAGCCTCTGATATGAAGAAATAATCCTTAAACTGTCAGGGCTCAGCCGTTCCATGGGCAAAATGGAATAATACAGATTTTTAAAATTCTTCAATCTTCAGATCACAAAGCCTCACTGTAACAGGCATGTACGATAAATGACGAACAACGGTGTTTGCCACTGATCCTTAGAGAAAACACCACCTACCGATTTAGAATTTCTAGGCTCCAGCACCAGTGACAGTTTGTAAATATCGTCTTCTGTGTGGTAGAGGTCCAGAGAAAGCTACAACAAATTAGAAGGGATAAACGATGATGTTGGATCACATTTACTTATTTATTTACATGGCTGAAATATTTTTCAAACTCAATGTGTTAGCTCAATGTCTAATAATTTGACAGCATGAAGAGCATTAGAAAGATAATATGTAGAGGTAGAACATGAACTTTTAAAAAGAAACAGGGAAACCTAGTATGGCCATCAGCATCCTATGAGTTACATCAGATGTATTTACATCAATAAAAGGCAACACTCTCAATGAGGTAGGGATTGTTCAGGGGTGGTGTATACAGCAGAGGGAGAGGTTCTGGAGTCCAAAGGGCCTGAGTTCAAGTGCTGAGCCTGCCACTGCTTAGCCTTGTCACCTTGAGCCAGTTATATCTTCTCTGATGCTCAGTTTCCACATCTGTAAAGTGGAAATTATCATAAAAGTCCCTACTGAATTGCATTTTGATCAGGATCAAATGGAATACTTCATGTGAAGTGCTACACAGGGGCCCTGGTACACAGTGAAATGTCAAGAAAGGTTATTTGGTGTTGCAGCTGTTACTACTGATATTATTATTATGTGTGGGGGTCACCGAAGACAGAAATGATCAAGACGGAATCACAGAGGAACCTGTGAACTAGGACCTAACTCGGAGGACTTGGGCAAAGAAAGAGGGAAAGATCAGGGCAGGAAGGATACCAACATAGACCAAGATTGAAAAGTATGGATAAAATCAGTAAAACCTAAAATGCATGGTCCCATTCACTTAAAATAGAAGTCATGAGACTACAAATAAGCCTGGATGAGTCCCACCCCCACTCTTCAATGTTAAGATACCTGATGAATCACATCATTTCATCAGAAGTGAATGTTACCAGGTGCCCTGTTCTTTCTTTGACCACTTAGGCAGGAAACATTTAACATATTTGGTCTAGGGCACCTGGGTGGCTCAGTCGTTAAGCGTCTGCCTTCGGCTCAGGTCAAGATCCTGGGGTCCCGGGATCGAGTCCCACATCGGGCTCCCTGCTCCACGGGAGGCCTGCTTCTCCCTCTCCCACTCCCCCTGCTTGTGTTCCCTCTCTCGCTGTGTCTCTCTCTATCAAATAAATAAAATCTTTAAAAAAAAAATATTTGGTCTAAAAATAAAGACTTAATGTGTATAGGTGTGGAGTGAGGGAGAAGAACGAGGAGAAGTGGGAGAAAACTCAGAGGCAAAGGACATCTTTCAAGGATTTATCTTTTTGTTCTCATTTTTAAAAAGTTGGTATTAATAGATGTCATTTTTGAATTATTCATCCATTCAGCAAAGATTTATTGATCATCTAATATGTGCTGAGGACCATTCTAGTCACTATTCTAGCTACTAAATACATTTAAATTAAGGATTTCATACATTGGGTCATATATTGCTTTACCTAGACTTTGTCACCTAGAGATTTTTTTCTAAACATAATAAAATTGACTTTATTATAAAATTGCCCCAGCATCATTTCAGATCTTGAAAATCCTGCTCACAAAGAATGGACACTGTATCCACCTTCCCCTAAAGAGAGGTCACTCCTACCTCCAGGGGCTCCGCCTTTTTGCAGGAGAGGAACCATCCCCATATCACAAACCAATGCCTCTAAGGGCCAGCCCATTATATAAAAGAACGCAATGGGATGCATGAAAGAACTCTTTTGATAGAAACATTGGTATAACGATGTCTTTTTTGCAAAAAACGTCTTTGCAGATGTAATTACCTTGGGGCCCTGCTCTCTGAGCTCAACAACAAAAAAATTTGTGATAAGTAGAATCTGACATGGATCTCTGGGTTAGGGAAGCAATAGGGAGAGTTGTGGTTCCTGGTGAATGGGAGACAACCACTGCTCAGCCAAGGCAAGTTGTCGTCAGCCTGACAAGTGCCATATCTTCTCTTTTGTCAAAAGAAGCCAGAAATCTGGAGTTTTATATGAAATATCTCCATTATTAAATACTGGCAACTAATTAAAAAATTTTATGATTCCATGTGGGCCAAATAAAACCCATCTGCCATGGGCAGTTGCCCGCCATTTTGTAAATTCCACAATGGAAAACTCTACTGGCTTCTAAGCCTCAAGAAAGCAGGCAGCGCATCCGTCTTTTCTGCCTCTGTAATCCCAGCCACAGCTTGCTGCCTTGCATTGTGAACACTACATAAACAGAAAGAAAATCAAGTAACAATTCCTTGTTATCAGGAGTTATTCTGGACTTTGATGAGCATGTTCCTGTCCTCCTGATTAGGCCTCTAGTGATTGGCACTGGCATCTGCTGGAGAAGGGATGACAAGCGTGCTAGAACATCTGACCAGAAATCCCAATAACCACATACTATGTAGGGGAGATGCTCTTTCAAAAGACACAGAACATCCTTGAGTATTTTCATACATCACATGGACAGATATCGGGTGCTATGATGGAAATATCTTCTCCAAATGTTTGCTCTCTGTTAGCACTGTTGTGAACCTGGGCAAGTCATTAACCTTCTTGGGTCTCAGTCTCCCAGTCTATAAAATGGGAGGCATAAATAATAGGTCCCTCCTTGGACTGCCGTGAAGATTAAGTTAACGTGTAACCAGCAGGGTTTGTTTAGCGGGCCATAGAGATGGGCACTGCAGGGTTTGGCTCCCAGTCAAATACCACTGCATGCATCAACGAATGCAAAGCTGCCCCTGGGTTACTCCTGCCAGCTCTTTGCTTTCCCAGCCACAATCCTACCTAGGTGCATTCTCTCATCGCCTCTGTGTTTTATGGCCCTGCGTAGAGTAACCTGTTGTACTTCCTATACACCTCTATTTTATAATTATAGGCAGCTTGTCAATGGAATTTCAGGAATGCTTGCTTGTGTCTCACATATTTTGAGTCTGACTGTTTTTGAAAAATGTCCTGAGTCACTGTTACAGTTTGCTGCATTTACATCCAAGCCTATCAGCAAAGATGGTTGTGGATTTACCCTGTACATTCAGACCACATTGCCTTGACTGGAGAATTGTAAAATAAAACACACTTGGTCATCAAACTATCGCCATTCACCATTTTTGCAATTCTTCTTCTTCTTTTTTTCTTTTTGAAACTGTAAAAATACAGGGGGCTTTCCAGTTATTTGCATATACTCAGAATGGTAAAAGTAACTGATAGATCTAAAAATACTATGAAAAGAATCAGATGATTTCATATACCATGAAGCAAGAAGCATCAGCTTTTAAAACTTCCGGTTCCAGGATTGGGTAGGAGCACAAGGGAAAATGCCTTCTCTAGATCTTCCCTGAAAAGGGGAACAATCCAAATCCCAACAGTTTAGTGCTGGGGTCCTCCTTCCTTCATGTGCCCAGTGCTATTCAGGGGGTAAGTTTACAATGATAAAAATGGCATCAGAGTCCCTGACTCATAGATTTGGTTCTATAATTAACTCCTTCTTTAGATACCCATGAAGAGGGATGGAGAGATTATTTAATTATTATAGATGCAAAATAAAATAAATATTAGCAATGTTCCTATATTATGGAGTAAATGTCCATCACTGGGGTGGGGGAGGGAGTGCCCCCACCCCTCCACAGTGGGATTCAGAAGTTCCCCATTTGCAAGCCTTTTGTCCTTTAGAAATCTGTTTCTTCCTTTGTAAAACACAAAGGGGCAGGGGTGAATTTACAGGCTCTGGCCTGCAGAGGCTAGCTCTGAGAGTGTCTGTGAGAACCAAGGAAAAGCACAGGGAAGTGTTGTGAAAAGGCAACCAATTATTACAGAAAGTTCAAACATTGCTATGCAGCTCACAGCACGGAGCAGACATTCAGTAGTTGTGGATTCATTTAAGAGTTCTTATTTTCTATCTTCCAGGGCTCTCGATTGTGAATTGGCTTCCTCGCCTGGGGCCATATTTAGAAGCAAACAATCACTTTGGGCAAAAACCTGACCTAGAGTCTTGCGGCAAAAGAATGGTCCCTTCAAACGAACCTGCACTTATGTATGCCTTCACATGCATTTGGGCAGCTTCTGTCAATCAAATGGTTCTAATCCCAACACATATGTGCTTCATGAAATGCCCACTGGGCTCCAGTGAACACCTGATGGGAGTCTCCTCTATCTGCACTGAAGAGATTCATCTGCCTGTGGCCAGGAAGAATGAACGTATATTCCCGTGCCCTGAACCTTCTGCTTGGTTGTGGGGAGGAAGGGGGGATGTTGGCTGTAAATAGAAACTGGCTTGCTGATCGATGCTCATGTGTGGGGCTGTGCTATCCTGAGGAGCCACTGGGCTGGAACCACAGAATCAGACTGACACGAACTTCCTTATTCTCAAGGTTCCACCAGTCCTTATATTTAGAATCACAGAAGTTTAGAGCTGGAAGAGATCTCACAAATGAGCACAAAACCCTTTATGAAAAGTCCAGAGTCAAGTCCAGTTAGCAAGGAGACAAAACTAAGTAACTGCACACATAGAGCTAAAAGCTAGATCTCCCACCTAGGATTCTGGTCACTGCAGTACACTAGATAACATTGCTCTTCCTAAATATGGTGTTTGGTGGCTTCTATATTCTCCTTTAATATGAGAGAGAGAGAGAGAGAGAGAGAGAGAGAGAGACTGGCATCCTCTTCCTTTTTTCTTTCCTTCCCAGCAAAAAAAAAAAAAAAAAAAAATGCTTAATCTTTATTTCTAGAGTTCAAATTTTCCATTGGCACCCAAAAAATTTCATTCAAAATCTTTTGATACCTTCTAAATATCTGTCATTATGGTGCTTGCTGCATTCATGACTCAAAATCCATTCCCCTCCTCCAACCCTATCTTTTGTGTGGATGAGAAAATGCCTGAGCATGGGCACCTGCTCTGCGACGCTCTCCTCCACATGGTAAGGACAGCCTACACACAGACGTGGGGAACTCAGGCCGCTCTGCAGACATCACCTGGGCCTGTGGGTTTGCAGTCTGATGGGGGCTGCAACTCTGGTCACTTATTCATGGAAACAGATTTACATGGCAAATGATTAATAAATGCAGGTGCCTGGTTTATTGTGAGGGGTTTTTTTCCCCCTAATAGAGAATGTCTGTGTGTTTACTGTTTATCATACAAACTCAGCCCCAAGAGATTCATGTTTCTGGGTGTTGGCCACTTCCACTTTATATCATGGTGCGGCTTCCATTACTACATACATTTCAGGGGTTCTGTTTTTTGGTAAACAATTATGTGCTCTAGGAATAGTTTGTGAAAAGGTCTAGGAACCAACACTCTCACTCCAGGGTAGCAGTCCTAGGGGATTCACGCTCTCAGAGCTTCAGAAGTGTTATTGTTTTCATTTTCCATGGCCATTAAAGGAAAATAGTCAACTGAATATTGCAGCCAAGTGTCAGATGCTTCAGTGTTATAAATCCAAACTGGGAAGTTGCTTCTCCATTTGTTAAACAAGGGTGAAAGAATTTGGTTATGCCTCCTCCCCCGCAAACAAAGCAGCCGCCAATGGGGAAGGTTTTCTTCTCTACACCTGTTGGGTCTAAAAGCCCTAGCACCTGGAGACCAGCCACAAATGACAAAAAAATATGAATGCTAGATGAATGTCTTCTGTCTGACCCACTTCGTTCCGAAATACAGCGTTCAATTCATCTGTTGAGCTCCTAAATATGCCAGGTACCATGAGAGGTGCTGGGGCTATGGGATGTGTAAGTCAGGTAAACAGGAAAAAAAAATCTATTACAAAGTGATACCTCCTATGGTTAAGAAAGTATAAACAGCAAAAGCCACACATGTGACAGATGTGTTACTGCTCTGGAGAGGAACAGAGAATGCTCCAGAAAGACAGAGGCTTTTGAATGTGAGCTAGTCACAGGGGTGGGTAGGGGAAGGGATTTTCCAAGAAAGGGCAAAGGCCAGGAAGCAGAAGGCCACGGTTCACAGTGGAAAGTCCAACGTTCCTCAAAGGCAAGTGTGATGTGGGATCAGGTGATGACAAAACAGTCTAGATAGACAATGAGTCTGGAAGGGCCTCGAATGCCAGGCGGCTTTGGGGAGATTGGCCATGGGGGCAGGGAGATGACAGAGGAGGTCCTGACATTACCCCAGATTCCAGCTACAGTTGCGCAGGGAGGGCAAAGGGAAGCAGACGAGAGGAGGCCATGTAGAGGGAGGTGATGAACTAGACAGGTGTGATGAGGGAGAGGGAGGGGCTGAGAGCTGGAGGGCCTCTCTAAGAGCTCTGGATGTGGAGCTGTAGGGGTGCTGATTAGGCTCCTCCAGACAACGGAAAATTTCTTGGCCCCAAGATTATAGTCTCAATTCATGCTGCTTATAGGGCTGGGCTCCTCTCCCCTCACCCACCCCTGCAGATCTCTCCCGGTCTGCTGGCCCTGCACACAACCTGGTGAATGCCTGTCCCGGATGTTCCTGCACCCCCCGTGCAGGGAGGCACGCAAGGGCCCTTAGCACAAACCCCGGTCCCTTGAACTCACCGTGAGTAGGTTGATCAGATCCATGTTGGGTTCTAAGTGGTGGGAGGCATTCTGCAGGGACACCAGTTCGCTGAGGGTCACGGAGAGCTGGTGCATTTTTACAATGTTCACTTTGTTGTCCTCCGTCCAGTCTGGGAAAATGACATGGACCGCTATCAAGTCTTTCAAGTGCACGCCGAGGATGGGGATCTTGAAGCCCTCACAGTCAGCAAAGGCCCTGCGGTAGCAGCAGTAATTACCGCTGGAGGAGACCAACTCTGTCATTTCATGCCAGTTCTGAGAACAGATGGAAAAGCAGAGGTTTCAGTCTTCCTTTCCGCCCACCCCCAGGCCCTGCCCTGGACGGCTAGGACATTCCTCAGCCACTGAGAGAGGTATCGATTGCACCAACACTGATGCAGGGAAATATTAACCTGGAAAAAGAAAATTAGAAAAATGTACTGGGCCTGGCTACGAGTGGGGCAGCCTGTTCTAGTCTCCTGCTGAGCAGAAACCGCCTGCACCTCTTCCTGCCTGCTAGCGCTCTCGGGATGTAAAATAGCTTCAAACAGCCGTAAGTATTTTGCAATTCACGGAAATATTACAGTCCACAAATATAAGCATGTATCCTATTAAAATATAGTATGTAGTATATTACAGTGTCCTAGTTGTTCTTTTTTTAAATTTTTTTTTTATTTTGCCTTTATTTTATTTTTTTAAATTTTATTATGTTATGTTAATCACCATACATTACATCATTAGTTTTTGATGTAGTGTTCCATGATTCGTTGTTTGCGTATAACACCCAGTGCTCCATGCAGAACGTGCCCTCTTTAATACCCATCACCGGGCTAACCCATCCCCCCACCCCCTCCCCTCTAGAACCCTCAGTTTGTTTTTCAGAGTCCATCGTCTCTCATGGTTCGTCAACCCCTCCGATTTCCCCCCCTTCATTTTTCCCTTCCTATTATCTTCTTCTTCTTTTTTTTTTTTTAACATAGTGTCCTAGTTGTTCTAAGAAAGTTGCCTTCATGGTATTACTTGAAGGTTAATCTGGGATGGGATGGGGTAGGAAAAGCCACACTGAGGTGTGAGATAGCTATGGTCTGGGACTCTGCTACTAACTAGAAGCACAACCTTGAGCAAGCAACTTCATTTTGAAGGGCCTCAGTTTCCTTTTCTGTAAGAAAGAGTTCAAATAATTTTCGAAGATACACTGGTGGTTCCAAGCCTCTAAGAGCCCCTACTGAATTCTTACTCTTCACAACATGTAAAATGTGTTTTGCTCTTTACTCGAAATTCAGTACAAAACTAAAGGAAAATAAGACACTTAGATAACGAGCCCCGTTACACTTAGAATGAGTGTTTTAGGTCGGGCAGCTGTGCATCTTGGCTTATATCCTTCTGTTTATTTTTAGTTGCCTAACAGCAACCAGACCTCAATTTCGAGGGCGCTATACTTTCTCCAAGCATACCATGTGACTCAGATGGAGCTGCCTCCATTCCCAGGTCCAAGGATGGGTTCTGATTTACCATCATCATAATTCTATCCCTTTAGTTTGTGATTGGTTCAGGAACACAGACCTAAGCCAATCAGTACATTATATTCCTCTAGCAACTGTTATTGGCCCAGTGGTGAGCATGTGACTTGAGGTGGGCGAATCTGCCTAAAAAGAAGGTCTTTCGTTCCATGAGGGCAGGGCTGAAGAGATTTTTTTCCCTATCTCCAATTTTCATGAGCAAGAGAGCATCATTTATGGGGTGCCTGGGTAGCTCAGTCCCTTAAATGTCTGCCTCCAGCTCAGGTCATGATCCCGGGGTCCTGGGATCGAGCCCCGCATCAGGCTCCTTGCTCAGCAGGGAGCCTGCTTCTCCCTCTGCCTGCTGCTCCCCCTGCTTGTGTTCTTTCTTTCTCTCTCTCTCTCTGACAAATAAATAAAATCTTAAAGAAAAAAAACAAAAACAAAACAAGAGAGCATCATTTTCCTGCTGCTGCAGATGGTCCAATCAGGAAGGAAGCCAGTCTAATGAAACAAACAAAAACCTGATCCTCCAAGGAAGACAGAGCTACTGAGCCAAGAGCTCTGATAAGACCATGCTTGGATCTGGCCCTGCCTCTGGACTTACAGGTATGTGAGATGGCCCATTCCCTTGCTGTTTCAGCAATTTCCAGATTTTTTTCAACTGATAGCTGAAAAGTATCCTTACTGATACAGCAAACTCCATGCTTATAAGGAACTCTTTTCATAAGGATGAAATGTTCTTTTTCACTCAATAAGGAAAACTGTTATTATTATGGTCTGGAAACAGATATGGCAGAAAAAGCTCAGTTTGGGAAATGATCGTTGTTTTTTAAAAAAATATATTTTTGTTCCTGAAAACTCACCTATAAATCTGAGGGATTTCTGGACAAGGTCTACATCTCCCTCTTCCTTTGTCTCTTTCACTGTGCCAAACACAGTGCTTTGAAGAGAGCAGGTGTTCAATGACTTCCTTTGAGGAGGGCAGGGTAGGAATGATTTGTCTTATTTGTCTTGCACCCCCTGTGTGTGTCACAGAGCGTATCACATAGCAAGGACCAAATGCAGACTTGTAGAGTACTCACACCTGCAATACGTTAATTGTATTCAAGTCCTTCCTATTGGGACACTTGCCACCACTTCCAGTCTGGTTTTCCAGGCAGTGTGCCTACTCCCTTCCTACTGAATTCTCCATGTGTAGCCAATAATTTCCTAAGAAGAACACTTTCCCCCTGTGAGTGACATTTGTTAGAAGCATCCTATCCCTGAACAATTTACAGATGACTTTTTCACTTGGGACTAGGATCTAATCCACTGTACCTTTGTAACTTCTGAAGAAAGATGAGAATGGGTCTCCTTGAGGCGTGAAATGGAGCTATGACTAAGGCCTCCCACCACTGCCATTAGAGTGTTAAAATTTTTGAGCTGGAGGAGCTTCTGCAATACAAAAATGTTAACATCAATACTTCGCAACAATTTTTCAATTATTCTGGTCTTTCTGGATTACAGGTGAATGCATGCACAATTTCAATAACAAGGATCTAAGAAAAACATTATCAATTTAAAATGAAGCACAAATGCAATCCACCAGAAAAACATACTAATCATTTTACAAAAAAAACAGTTATCATAAATGCTTCTAAGTATTGCCGATTAAAAGCAGTCTTCTTGCATGATAGCAGTATGAGTTGTTCACTAGATATTATGAATACTTTAATTGTCCTCTATATTGTGAACCCCAAATTTCTTCAACAACTTTTCCCTAGAGTGAAGGACCATCTAGATTCCTTTAAGAACCCTGTCTAAGGGACGCCTTGGTGGCTCAGTCGGTTAAGCATCTGCCTTCGCCTCAGGTCATGATCCTGCGGTCCTGGGATCAAGTTCTGAATTGGGCTCCTTGCTCAGCGGGGAGCCTGCTTCTCCCTCTTTCTGCAGCTGCCCCCTACTTGTGTTTCCCTCCTACCTCTCTCTGACAAATAAATAAATAAAATCCTAAAAAAAAAAAAAAAAAAAAAAAGAACCCCCATCTAACTCCCAGACATACATACCTTGGCAACATTGATAAACTTTGTAATGACTTCTGCCCTTTGCTGGGGGGTTGGTTTGCTAAGAACCATCAACTGGACCCACTTAGAGATTCCATTAAATAAAGCAATAGATCTCTCCAAGGTTGGGTTATTCTCCAGGCAGCCATGGATGACATAGCTTTGGTAATCAGTGAACTAGTAAAGGAAGATTCAGAGACTCTGAATTAAAATGGAGTCTTTGCAAAATCAGAAATTAGAATGTTGCATGGAAGATGTGAAATACTGTTTCATAACAACATAATGATTTCTTTCATTTCACATTTATAATGGCATCTTACACATTTGAATATACAGGTACCCTTAATATATTGTTTTGCTGTGTTTCACTCCCCCATACACAGACACACACTTACACATCACAGTGTCAGGGGTGGGGTGGGGAGGGACAAGATTCGAAGTCACATTCCAGTGAGTCCCAAATTTGCTGGATCGTAAGATCCACCTGGGGCATTTGTGTTTTAACCTATTGGTTTCTGGGAACACTTGAGACCTAACGGGATCAATCTCTCCAGAGGAAGAATCTAAGAATCTCCATTTTTCAGTCACTACTGGTGATTCCAATGGTCAGGCAAGTTTGAGATACAATGGCATACATTAAAGAAAAGGAAATGAATATGAATATAATGATTTCAAGTCAGAATAATTTTGTAAAGTTTTTTCAAGAAAAAAAAAAGAAACAGTAGTTGAAGTAAGGTAGCTCCTTAGCAAAACAGACACCTTCTCAGGAAGTCAGCATGGATTTCATCAAATACATATGAGCTTTCCATCATATAAACAGTGCAGGGGGTTCCTTTTCATGGCCTGTTGGTAGAGAACCATGAAGGCCCTCTCCAATAGGATTATTTATTGAAAAGAATCTGTCTTTCAGAAATCCATACTTCTAACTTCATGTTCTTCTTTGCAAGTAATAATATATTTAATTCCCTGGCATCTTGGAAAAGAAGGAGGAAGAATGACTGCCCCAGAGCTTGGTAAGACAAAGGCTGATTATGAGCCATTGCAGAAATATTATCCTAACAAGTGGATAGTGAGTAGGTGGCTAGGAAGAGACATGAGACCATAGTCAGGAGCAAGAGAAAGGGGGTGGAGAAGAAACGCTATCACGACAGAGTAGGAAAGACAAGTTTAATTCAGGATCTCCGTTCCTGGGAAAGAAACAACCTAATATGAGATTCTCATCAAAGCCTACAATTCTTATTTTCAACCTACACCCATAATTAAGCATTTATACAAATCCCAACCTAAATAAAGATTTTGTCCCTCAAATGAAGGGCCTAGCAAAACATGGTCACTTGGGAGAAGTCAGTGGAGCTCCGTAAACCTTGAATGGTTAAATCTCCACTGAGTATTTAGAAAATCATGCTTTAATCCTATGAAAGGAGACATTGAAAATAGCGACAGATATATAGCTCCTAAGCCATAAAATAAAGACAGGATAATATTTATCTTTGGTTAAAAGGGATTGTTCCTGTGAATTCAGGGCACTTTTCCAATAGAGCACAATGACAAAGGCTGCCAACACTTCAGGGTATGAAAACGCAGCTCTTGGGAAAGTTGGCATGGTGGTTGTTATCCTTGGAAGAATATACGTCAGTTTCTTACTGAGATCCTTCTAAAAGATTTATGCTCCAGAAAAGTGAGGTGCTCAGCCAATTCGATGGGCTCCAGATGGTCAAACAGCAGACAGGCTTTTCCCTTCTTGGATACTTTTTTCCTCTGTGTGACTCTTCTCATCCAGTCATAGGAAGGACTATAAAAGAAACAGTGAGTCTGGTCAATGTGCTGAAAGGCCATTTCATTCAATGGAAGTTATTAACCTACTGACTCTGTAACTCTTGGCCTGCTTCCAGAAGCTTGTGCAAAATACACACCCTGTCCTTCATATCTGAAGAGAAAACCACTGACCCACTGCCAATAGAACAGAAATTGTGAGTTGTTTTTCCAGACAGGGTGGGTTTGCACTGATCCATCAAGAATCTCTTACTTGCTCTTTCTTATGACCGGTAAGGTTGGGATCATAGGGGAGAGGTCAGGGTTAGGTCTATAAATTTGGCAGATTATCAGTATATAGGATGGTGATTTAAGGCACATGAAAGCCACCCGAAGTTGGTTCTCACACCACAGCAACATACGGATTATCTGAAAAGCTCGTGATATAGAGAGATCTGACCTCACTGCCAGAGATTCTAATTTACCAGGAATGAACCTGAATAATCTCTATTTTTAACAACATCCCTGGTGATTCCTGGATCATGCACTGTTGATCAAGATTCTTGAAGAAGTATCCTAGGAAAAAGGACTAGAGTATGAATGCCCAGGACACAAGAGCTTATCTTTGCAAGATGGTATAACCATTCTTAGGGTCATTAAATAGTTTTCTCTGTGCAAAGTTACCTAGTAGATATAAAACGCTAGTCTCATTAGTGCTGAGTTCCTAGTAACTGAGTTCACCAACAGGGCCATCACTACTCTCTCCCCCAAACAGTGGGCTCATCATGTCGAAAGAAACGTGTGCCACTCTTACATGCTGGATATGTCGATGAGGCTGATGTGCTTTTCATACCCTAGTTGACTAGCTACTTCCCGGAACTCTTCAGTCATACGGATCAAACCAAGGTCCAAATTAAACTCTGCAGGAAACTTGAGAATCCAGTACCTGAAAGGCATCAAGTATTTTTGATGAAGAGAAGATTTCAAGCTAGACCTTTATGGAAACTATTGTATCATTTTACAGATTACGTTTAACAATGAACCCAGGACCATACCCCAAATTAGCAATCTCCTATTCCCCACCGATGACGTGGGGTCTCACTCTTCCCTCCTTCAATCAAGGACCCAAGTCTACCACTCCCACTCTGAGCCTCTCTTTCTGACCCTAAGTCCTGAGCATCTGGGCTCACATCTAAGTGCTGAACCACAGCTGAAATCAAACCCTTCCCCCAACTTATGGCAACTAGATGGGAAAGCTTATGGTGGGGAAATAGAAAGATAAAATGAATTTACTCTTTCCAAGAGCTAGTTTCATTCCCTAATCACATTTGCTACTGCTTGGTCTCTAAAAGAAAGATAAATTCTACTCCCAGGAACAGAGGAAGGCCAATTTAAATAAAATCAATAAAGGGGGGAATCTGAGTCAATTCTATTGCCAGACTAGGTCTACTGTCTGGGCAGAAAGAAATTGTCAACAATTCCAGAACCATACCCTACAAGACAATTACATGTATATTTACCTCATGAAGTAGCAGATCTTTAACCGAAATTCATCACAGCTTTCTCCACTGGCATCTCGATACGTACACTAGTTAAAGAAAAAATCCCTGCACCTTGTTTCCTTTGCCCACACCTGCAGCTGTTTGACCAATTTAGATGAATTCCTAATAAGAAGGCCATCCTGGGGACATTTGGGTTATGTGGATGTTCAAATGGGAAGACAATGGGCTCTGACGATGTCAGCACTGAATAATTGTCATCTACACACTACCCCTCAATATTGAGATCTGGGGACTAGGATCTTGCTCACTTTCAGGGACCTCTGTTCAGGGTTAATGTCCCCTTACCCTTTCTGCATCCCCTTCTGCCCTAAGGTTGTAGGGAGGACGGAGGGAAGAAGTAGGAAGTGGAGGAAGCTTGCAATGAGCAGATGGACGCCCACGTGACCCTCAGAATCATTTGACAGACCCTCTGCCTTTCAGGCTCCTCCTACCCTGTAAGTCTTCCCAGTCATCTGCAAGGTCCCCTGGGCTTGAAGTAGGCCGAGACTGTAGGAACCAATATTAGTGATTACATAATAAACATTAGATCTCCGGGAAAAAAAACATCCTTATAAATCTGAGACTGTTTTTTCATTTTGGACCATTCGGCTTTCAACCACCTTTCAGGACTGCTGTGTGTTCAAAAGTGGTAGACTGCTAAAAGCCCTTATTATAAAATTGGAGTTTCTACTATTTTTTTTTTTTGCTTTTATATCAGAAGGAAATCTGAAATTAAGATCAACCAACAAATCGCAATAAACTTGCTAGAATGTTCTTTGTGTCTTGTAAGCAAGGAAAGATGTGAAAACTCAGGTGGTGTCTGTGCCTGAGCCAGATCCTATTATTTTGGCTGGCATTTCCATGTGTCTAAACTGTATCCTCTACGTCCATCATTTTGCTATCCTAAAAGGAATAAATTAGGTCTGGAATCAGTGTTGACTATTCTTTCATTGTACTAACAGCAGAAATGTTTAAGTCAAGTTAGAAACATTCAGCCTATAGCTTCTGTTTCATTTTATATCTAGTGATTATTTTTAAGTAGAGCCAAAACATCCAGATGGATAGTCAACTGTTTGGTCCATCATCCAGATGTCTTGTCTAGACATCTATATATATCCACAAAACAGCTGGATAACTGACTAAAGACTATTTATTCATCTTAATTTACTGGCTTTTGTTAGACGCTCTATCTAAATACAGAACTTGATTTATGATTGTAGAAGTTACACGGTAGTTGAAAAGATATATGCAGAGAAGTTTTTCTGCCAATTCAGTGGAAGATAAATACCATCGGTGCATCAGTAGAACTATTCTTGGCAAATAACTATTATTCAGCTCTCCATTGTCATCTGTTAAAAAATAAAATAAAATGCGGGGTGAGGAGACAACAGTACTACTCTTCTCTTTTTCTAATAACAGTAGAGAAACATTAGTGTCAAAAATTTCTTGTAGACCCAATTATTGTTTTCCTCCTCTTTCCATTGGTACTTTCTTACAAGTTAAGTGGATGTGGGGTTTCACCCACCCTCTGGTGGACTACCAGATTTAGCAAACAGAAATACAGGACACTTAGTTAATCCGAATTAAGGTAAACCACAAATAATTTTTTAGTATAAGTATGACCCATGCATTATTTAGGACATGCTTACACTAAAAATAAACTTTATCTGAAATTCAAATTTAACTGATCATCCTGTATTTTATCTGGCCACCCTACTCTGGTCTAACTCCTCCTGTAATGATCAATTTAAAAAACAACTCCATTTGTTTTGTACAAATGTGACTCCATTTGTACAAAGAATAATCTGAAATCCTGAGGTGGATATGTAAACAACATGAAAAAGCATATAGCTGTAAAGTCTGTAACCTAGTAGGAGATACAAGACATATATGCAAATTAAAATGCAGCAGACTGTGCTATCCACACTTCTGTGATCCAAAAGACCGAGAAATGATCATAGCACCGTGGGAAAGTCACAAAGGGCTGTGGGAGGAAGCAATCAGCAGTCCTGACAGCAGAGATTAGGAATGGTATAATGAACATCTGAAACAGCATCTGAGCTGAGCCCTGAAGCAGAATTTCAGTGAAGGCACAGAGGTAGAAAGATGCAGGGGATGTTCCAGAAACATTAAGTGGACAGTATGGCTGGCATATTAGCTGTGGGCATTAAAGGGAAGGAAATGCACAGGGCAGTGTTACTAGGGAGATAGATTGGGGTCAATCAAAAAGGACTTAAATGCCAAAGATGGAGACTGAATTCTGTTCCACAGCAACACTCACATCTGAATAGGGAGAAGTGAGAGTATCAAGCTATATCAAAGGGAGAAAAGGCTCATACCAAACATCTCAATGCAAGTGCTCAACAGTTCATCTAATGTTGCTGCTTTTCCAAGCCCACTTGACCCCATGGTTATTTAGCCGTTGTCAAAAAACTAGGCACATTTTCAGCATCAGGTAGACCATCTCCATAATCACACAACTTGGTGATGTCTGTGCTGCTACTGGTTTCTGTCCTTAGTCATACTTCAAGACTCTAAGGAAACAAGAAACGAAAGTTATCAGATTAGAGTTCAAGACCTCATTAAGGCATTACTTTTCCACCTAAAAAGATAAGGACTTCCATTGACTGTATCTTTCCCCAAGAAAAGTCTCAGAGTGACAGAGATTATGTCAACCACCATGATGGTAAAATGCCTGCTAAAGTGCTCCTTAGCATATAGGGCACTCCAGAACCACAGAAATGTTCTGTGAGATACCATTCCATTTTGCAGCTGACATTTTTTTAATATAATATCTTACGTTTTCTTCATATTCTTAAGTGATAAGAGAGACATTCAAGAATATTATAAATGTTACTTGGTTTAATATTATTACAAGTATATAGAAGGAGGTAAATTTTGAAGTGCAAATATATTGATGAGCATCATCCTCAATGATCATATAAACATTCAACAACTGATTTAAAAAATCTTACTTGCCTGATTTCTCTAATAGTAACAATAATAGTAGTAGTGAAAGTATTAACAAAAACCTACTGAACACTCACATTACGTACCAGGCACTCTACCAAATGCTTTATATATTATCCAACTTAACCTTCATAATAATACTGTTATGATCAACACAATGATGCTTCATAACAGTGCTTCCAAACGATAGTAATTATTACTCCCAGTTTACAGATGAGGTCATGGATTTGCAGAGATGCAGCAACTAGTCTAAAACCACACAATTAGTAAGGTCTAGAATCAGGACTCCACTGTAAAATAAAGCTTTTAGTTTCCTTTGCCCCCTTTCATTGCTCTCTCAAGTATGGATATCATAAACTGTCATAATTTTGTCCCCTAATCTAGTCAGAAAGAGAACCTAGCCAAATGATCTGTCACCTAGGTAGAAGAAATATGTGGGTATGACAGAGGTCCCATGTTATAGCACTGTCACGGGAAAAATGGGGATTAGAAACCTCTTAGAGTTCCTCATACTGGACGTACTGCTGTTGGAAACACCATCACTTTGTTTTACAGAGTCCTCGTGGCAGCTCCATATAGGGCCTAAAGAAGGTCAGAGGTCATCATGATGTAAGACAGTTATCTACTTTGGGCAGTTTAATAGGTAAATGTGGCCACTGGGCATGAATCTCTTAAGCTGTTTGAAATCAATGTCTATTTTACTTTCAAAATGTGATTATTCAACTGGTAAGCATTGAGGACCCGACAAATGCCAGGCACCGGGCTAAGCACTGAGGCTGCTAAGATGAACAAATCATTGTCCCACCCCTGCCTTCAGTAGGCTCAAAGTCAACTTCAGAAAGCAAACACATGAATGAATAGGGGAAAAAAGCTAATGTTCCTGTGTATGGTTGTGTTAGTGCAATCAGACCCCAAAGAGTGACAGTTGAGTGGGTCTGTGCAATAGGCATATAACTTTAAGGAAAATTTTTTACCATGTATTATTTCTGTGTAAAAACCATATTCTTGTGCTGAAGGTGCCATGCTCAAGGCATAAAAAGTTGGATTATTTCCCACGTGCGGTAAAAAATAACAGAAACACTGGATCAGGGCTCTCCCACTTCTGCTACTCAAATGATTTGTGAAAGGGAAATATTAAAGATGTCTGGAACCAACTCTTTTTACATCTCTTCACCAAGTTACCTAATCGGTGAGGCTTTTCCTGACCACCCTATTTAAAACAATAAGACCGGGGCACCTGGGTGGCTCAGTCGTTAAGCATCTGCCTTCGGCTCAGGTCATGATCCCAGGGTCCTGGGATCAAGCCCCGCATCGGGCTCCCTGCTCAGCGGGAAGCCTGCTTCTCCCTCTCCCTCTCCCCCTGCCTTGTGTTCCCTCTCTCTCTGTGTCAATTAAATAAATAAATAGAATCTTTAAAAAAATAAATTTAAAAATTTAAAAAAATAAAACAACAAGACCTCTCTCCCCATACTCACCTCCTACTTGGCATGCCCTACCTCACCTCCTGGATTTATTTTTCTTCATTAACAGTTTTCCCCATATGACATACTATATATTTTACTTGTTTATTTGTTTTGAAATCTCTCTAGCACTATAAACATAAGCTCGATGAATGCAGGGATTTTTGTGTTTTCTTCTCTGGTGTACTCCCCAGCTCCAAAGATTTTGTCCCTCACAGAGAAGATACTAAGAAAAGCATTTGATGAATTAGTGAATTGATGAAGAAATGAATAAAATATAAAACTGTAAAAAGTTTGCCTTTGAGTAACTATATATTTGTATGCACGTGTACTATAAATTTTTTAGTTTGTTTTAGCAATTTAAATCAGCATTTAGTAAACATCCTGGGACAGAAGTTCCTGCCAGCTTTCTAGACTTGATAGGATCTTTCTGCATTCATAATAAGAACTTGCTATCTCTTCCAGGACATTTTGAGGGCAGCACTTCTCTTATTTCCCTAATGTAAATTCTGTCAATCCCATTAAAAGTCAAGATTGGACAACTGACAAGTCTGATTCCCCTTCACGTCTATACAGACACTTTTTATCTTGTTAACACTTGTTACTGAAGAGTAAATATATTACTTAGAACCAAACAGCCTAGATTAACTAAACTAGAGTCTCAAGTCAAAACCAAAATTATTCAGCTGTTCTACTTGAGGAAGGTATTACCCTTCCATAAGGGGTTGGAAATAACCTGGTACCAAAGACCTGTCACCATGTTTGGAGTTATATTTGTGATCCACAGTGAAGCCAGCACGTGAAAGCCAGGGGGGCCAGACTATCCAGTTACAATCTATTTCTGCAATCAGGAGATGGGTCTGTGCCCCTGCTTAGCGTTCTGTCACCTGCACATGTACCTGAGGTCTCATTTTATATGTATGGCTATTATTGTGTCTAGAACTGCTTTTTCAACAGTAAAGCTTCTTTATTATAAAAGCAATATAGGGTGATGGGTATTAAGGAGGGCACGTGCTATAATGAGCACTGGGTGTTATAAGTAACTAATGAATCACTGAACACTACATCAAAAACTAATGATGTACTATAAAGTGGCTAACTGAACATAATAATAAAAAAATAAAAATAAAAATAAATTTAAAAAACAATATATATTCTCCATTTAAAATAAGACAGTAAGGAAAAAGGAAGGGAAAAAAAGTTACCCATCATCTCATCATCCAAAGACAACTCTTATTAATATCATAGCATGTTTCTTTTAGTTTTCTTAGGCATATTTATCTTGTCAAGCTTTTCACATAATCTACAATAGTTTAAAGAAATACTTACCCACTGGTTTCACCCTGAAAGATCTCCAGGTCTGAAAGAATTTTAAAGGCAGTTATCATCATTGGAAAAGGCGCTGGGGATGCAGTCTGCAGAACTGGTTTCTCCAATTTGAATAATAAGTACTTTGGAGAACCTGATAAAAGAACGTAAAGAAATCCCCAGAGTTAAAATAATAGAAACCCAAAAGAATGCTCATGGTGCTAAAGCATTTCCAAAACCCTTGAGTGATTTTTGTCTAAATTTCATCTACAAAGTCAATTAAAAAAAGAAAAATATTCAAAATAGTTATTTGGTAACATGATATTTTTCAAATCAAGTAGTTTTTTTTTTTAATTCAGCCTATTAAAATCCTGCAAATGTGGCAAAATCAAAATCTATACACACAGTATAAAATACTATTTTGGTCCAAATATACTTCTATTATTGGAGTACTCATTAAGAATTTCCAAACACTGACCTTGGAGTGTTAGTAAATCTCTAGAAGAGTTTGTTGTGGTGATCATCAAAGTCTGACTCTAAATCACTCCTGACTGTCTCAACATGAATTTCAATGTTATTTTAGTCCAGGTTGTTCAGTCTCCCAATGATTTGGGACTTGCTTTAGTGTTGATAGGTACTCTCTGGCTGCAATGAAGAATTATTGCTCCCCAGCATACACATTTTCTCACAAGTTTGAAAAGGACACAATAAGCCAAAATTTCCCCAGGGCTTGAATTACTTCTAAGAGAGAAGTTCTCACTTCAAAAGGGCAATAGAGTTCTACTGGGTGTGATTTCCAAAGGCTATGATGTATTCAGGCAGCAAAAAGGCTTTCGTGTTAATGAAAGCCTCTATCTTCAAAAAATCCTCCTGAGGTTGCCTAGGACAATAAGGACTATACTCTCAGTTTTAGAAATAGTAAAAAGGAGCCAACTCCATGCAGCTGTCCATTAAGAGACATAAATTAGCACCCCAGTCTCTTGACTCAGAATCTTGGATTGGATTTCCATATTAGATAAGCAAATGGGGAAAGTTTTAGTTACCTCTGAGTAAAATGCCATTAATGCTCCTTACTTTACTAGATTGTTGAAGGAGTTTCAGAGGTAACGTAAAATCTACCCACTGCATGTCCTTTAAAACACTAGGTGTTCAGGGACGCCTGGGTGGCTCAGTCGGTTAAGCGTCTGCCTTCAGCTCAGGTCATGATCCCAGGGTCCTGGGATCAAGTCCCGCATCGGGCTCCCTGCTCAGCAGGGAGCCTGCTTCTCCCTCTCCCTCTGCCTGCAGCTCCCCCTGCTTGTGCTCTCGCTCTCTCATCTCTCTCTCTGACAAATAAATAAAGTCTTAAAAAAAAATTAAAAACAAAAACAAAAACACTAGGTGTTCAGGAAAGGTATCTCCCTTTGCCCACACTATCTCTTCCCTTCCAGTATTTAAGGGTTCCTAAGTTGAGGACTTAGGTGAAGTAGAGGACATATGATTGAAGTGACAGGAAAGAGATGTTAAGTTAGAGAAGGAAGAGGAAACAGGAGAAAAAATATTGTGACATTAGAGCTTCTAGGAGTAGGGCAGGTGGCCTCATCAGCAATGCAATCTCATTCTCGAAAGTTCTCAAGCCAAAGTAAAGTAATGACTGTCAGAGATGTTGTAGGCTTAATTCCCAGATGGTGTCTAGGAAGCATGCCAGAATGACAGCAAAGGTTGCTCCTGGCTCCAGGACTGCACGATTTATAAGGTGAAATATTGTATCTAGTAAGTATTCAATAAATAGTTTTGAAATGATGTTGGCCATATTAGAACTTCCAAAGGTAGTCTTGTCTATAGCATTCTCTCTATTGCAATAAAAAACTAACAAAAACCCTTAAAGACTCTTCCCTCCTAATGGCAGATACTGTCTTTATGTATAAATGACCACAAATATGTCTTTGCTTTTATATGACCTTCATACGGAGATAAGGGGGTGTCTCTAAATGCCTAAATCCTTAGTGAAAATGAGTGCTAATGATCACAAACCTTTAAGCCTTAAGGATTAACATAGCATTTGTTGTTCTGGCCACCTTCAAGCTTAATCTCCCTTTCTCACCACAGACATGAGATTTGAAAGGTGCTGTGATTATATTCTCTGAGACTCCATTGGAGAATCAAGACTATTAAGTTCAGTAAGAGAAATGAATCAAAACCCTGAAAAACAATGAAGTTATTTGACAAATACTGAGGATCTATTAGATACCAGATACTAAGCAAGATACTAGAGTAGGCTGGTAGAAGAGATTAGGAGCAAACAGAGAGGATAAATTGGTGAGCAAGAAAGACGTAATTCTTATACTCTAGCAAAGAATTAAACAAGTAATTACAATAAAGTATCCCAGGAAGGGGAGGAGCACTACGTTAATTCGGAGCCAAAGGAGTTTTAGCGAGGCAAAGAGTGAATGAGAAAACGGCAATTATGAAAAGCTGAAAGACATTTAGAATGATTGAAGTATTGACAAGTGGCAAGACATGAGACTAAGAAGTCTGTATGAGTAGCTCATGAACAGTATTATAAGCTATATGAAGGAGTATGGGCTTTATCTGAAAGGCAATGGGAAACCATGATTTCAAAAATGAATAAGAGGGTGACATGATCCTATCTAGATTTTTTAAAGATCCCTCCAGCTGCAGTATGGAAAAGAGATTAGTAGAGACATATACAGATGATGCTGAAACCAGTTAGTAGTCAATTATGACCATCTAGGCAAGAGATGACTGTTATCTAAACCAGTGTGTGGCAATAGAGATGAAGAGGACTGGTTGGTTACAGAATATAATTTGAAGATAGATCCAACAAGATTTGCTGATCAAATGGCTTTGGGGATTGAGCAGAAAGGAGGACTCAGGGATAATTTCCAGGTTTCTAGCTAGATATTTGGTTGGGTTATGAAGCCACTCCCCTGAGATTGAGAAATTGAGGGGAAGAGGAAGGAAGTTCATGTTGGACAAATGATGAGTTCATTTTTAGATGTGTTGAGTTAGAGATGTCTGAGACATCCAAAGGGAAATGTTGACTTAGTTTCTGGATACCTATTACAGTCTTCTGAATTGACACCTGACCATATTTAAGCTCTAAGAATCAGTGGAAAGGAAAATTTAAGGAACAGGAGAAAAAGAATTTAATATACATAACAAGGTCCCTGAGAGGACAGAAGTCATGGACCCATGCATAGCTGGAGGGATTTACCTTGCATAAGGTAGCTGGCCACCTTTTTCAATTTAACAGCAGGAAAGAGGGGGGCAATGGGTAGAGGTATAGATAGATTTGTCCTTTTGATAGCGGAGAGTCAAGGAAGTTTCTGTCTAATGACTCATTTACTCTAAAAAGAAGGAGACAAGGTCATCTGCTGGAAGATCTGAGGTTTATCAAGAGAAAAAAATATACAACAGATGTTATAAAGCACAGAAGAAAGAAACCAGAATTACTGGGCTATTTCCCATTATTTCCATTGAAAAGGCTGATGTTTTTCTTCTGGAGTTTGTTTTGAGAGAAATTAATTTCGTGTTCCCTGTTCCCTGGGTGACATCATTCACTTGTGCCACGTTTCTGAAATTATTTAACTTTTCTGGAACAACTTATACAGCAAGTTCCTTCTTTATGGAGTAGGCGATTCTGAGTTAATGCCATTATGGTCCAGTCACATGTGGTTTCCATAACTCAGAACTAAAGCATGGTTGGCATTTGCTAGGTAGTTTCCTCACAAGGGCATGCATCCCTCCCATTTCACCTAGCTTTGCTTCAAATAGTGAAGAAGACAGACACTATTGGAGAAATCATTTGTCTCCCACCCTTTGTCTTGATCCAGGATACTGCATTTGGGCATCTACAGCCTCAGCCACCATGCCCATATCCTGCACTTTCCTTGCCAGGATTTCTGTATCTCTGCCCCACCCCCCACGCACACTCACCAATGCCCTCATTATCCATTACCTCTAAAAAAGGTCATAAATCACAAGATATATTACTGTTCCTTCTCAGCTCACTTTTCATATCTGGAATTCTTTGCTGATTTCTGTATTGGTCTTGTTTTAATTTTAATTTTCCTTCTCACTTCTTCCCACATCGCCTCTCAGTTATTTGAATTTCTCTTTCTACCTTATTTCCTCCAATCAGTTACTCTTCTTATCATACTCTCACAGCCTCATGGTTGTCACTGTCGAAGCTGATTCTATCACAAACCAACTGGGACAGTATATACTGAGGAAATGAGCCCAATGCTTACAGCAAAGTTACAACATTTTAAGTGGGCCATCATGATGACCCAGAGAATCAAGTATCCCACATTTATAGAGAGTGGAGAAATATTCCCAAAGGTTATATAACAATGACATATGGAGTCGCCGTGGAAAATATTTTCTCAACTCTAATTTTTTTCATTCTTGCCTTGGATGGATTTATTCAACGTGATAATGAGGTTTTCCTGGGTTTTAAAATTTTGTTGTTGTTTGTTTTTCTCCTGCATAGAGCTTTTCCTAAATCAATAGGGCATTAATAAACAATACTGTTACGGATTTTAGAAAACAAAGTAATAATATCTTCTTTAAATACTACTTGTTGGTGGCATGTAATGTGATACACATAATGTTGGGAAAATTACCTGTATTATGTTTAAATCTTATAACACCCCGAAAGCGAAATATTATTCTCCCCATTTCACAGATGAGGAAATTAAGGCCTACGGAGGTTAAGTTACTTGTCCTATCATGTTACTAGTTTAGTGGCAAAGCCAGCTCTGACTATGAAAATTTATATTTTTTCTACTACCCACACAAATCTTAGCTGTTGTTAAGGCTTGCCTATTAGATAAATTTCTGGGCATTGTCTAGAACAAATGTGTACTATGTCCTCTGCTTAGCTTCTAAGCATTCTATCACTGGCTCCATTGTCTGAAGATGAATAACCATTATTATTAGAGCAAGCTTGGCATTTTAGGGACTCACTGGTACCAAATACTGAACGGAAGTCAATAACCAGCTCAGAGCTCATTCCACAAGGCCCCCTTGTAGTTTGGGCTAACAATTAAGTAACAAGGTTAAGATGCATTATATTTATTTTTTCTTGGTTACTGATATATACTATTGGCAACCAAACGAACATATTTACAGCTATCTGACATGAGTTGAATGAGAAATGAGAATATTGAAGAAGCTCTAGTAATAAATATGAAATTCCAAAGTCCAACTGAGGAGGTATTTTCCTAGCATTTGGCTGAAGCTAAACACGGAAGAAAACCGATATATACACATATTAGACATTTGCAATCAGATGGTTTCCAGATGGACACATTCAACTCCATGGAAATGTTATGACCTACTATGGCAACTCTAGTGTTCAAATGGTAAATAATATCCCAAAATAAGATTCAGAACTAGAAAATATTTAGCTTAGAAGTTAAAATTTTAGGCCTTGGGAAAATAGTTTTTGTGAAGACCAGTGTTTCCTTCAGCATTATATTCATAAGAATCTTGTCTGTGGCACTAATGCTTGGGAAGGACCTGGTTCCAAATCCCTTGAAAAGAAGTCACGTCCCCTTGTTCATTTACTCCAGAGTGAGCTTGATGATGATGATGAGTGGAGGAGAAGAAAGAAGAGGTCATCGTTTTGAATGCTGTCTGTGCCATCACGGTGCTGAGTGCTTTACCCATTGAACTCTGGGAGGCCAGTATTCTCCCCAGAAATCTAGCAACAAATAAAACACAGCTAAAGCTTGTTACTTAATTGTTACCAAAAAAATGCAAGGAAGCCACATGGGATGAGCTCTGAGCTGGTTATTCACTTCTGTTCCGTACTTGGTACCAGCACTAACATGGTCATGCCTACATGTGCCCACCAGGAGCAAGAAGACATTTTCAGTAACTGGCATGAGTAAATAACTCTTAGGGATCCACCCACTGAGGCCAGAGGACAATCTCATGGGTTAGAATCTACACAAAGGAGGCTCTAAGAGAATGAAGATACTATACAGAAAGCCTCTAAGAAACAAAAGAACGTGAACAGAAGGCACAGCCTGCAGTATAATCTCTCTCTAACCTACCATCCTTCTGTGCTGGGGGTGGAAGCTGCTATCTTTGAGAACACTAGGAAAGCATTCTAAATTCTGAGTTCTAAGTTGTTTCATAGGAATGCAGCAAGAAGCACTAACATAATGAAGAACTGACTTCAAAAGTATCTCCATGCTCACAGAAAGGCATTTGTTTGGTTGAGAAAAAAAAAGAAAGGCCAATGATTATTAAATATCTACTAAATATTAAGTGCTATGATATGGGCTGGAGATGTAAAGAGCTCACTTAAAGAGCCTACATCCCATTTCAGTTTACAGATTATAAACCTATTATTATAAAACAACAAGCCCATTAAGTCCAGTGCCAGAGAAACATGCCCTGGGTGTTATGGGAGCACAAAAGTGGGATAAAATTTAACCGAAGAGAGCTGGGAAGGCTTCCTGAAAAGGAGACATCTGAGAATATTAAGTTTTATGGGTCACAAAACTAGAACAGAAAATACCAGCTAAATTCAGTGGTGTCAGACAGCAAAGCAACCAGAAATATCTGAGCTTGATTCTAGAATTGGGCAAGAGATTGATATCATCAAACTGTTATCAAAAAACTTACCCCCACAGGAAAAAAGAACACATATAAGACAATACTTAGAACAAGAACAGTAAAATGATTGGGATGCACTGAGTTCTGAACTGTCATTGGATTTTTTAAAAAGTGTAAGTAAATGGATACATTATGAAAAGCATGGAGACGGTACAATGCTGCTTTATTAGTATTAATGTTATTATCCAATTTTACTATTGACAGTGATAAGATTTATTTTTTAGATTTTATTTTTATTTTTTAATTTAAATGCAATTAACATATGGTGTATTATTAGTTTCAGAGGTAGAGTTCAGTGATTCATCAGTCTCATATACTACCCAGTGCTCACTACATCACATACCCTCCCCAATGTCCATCACCCAGTTACCCCCTTCCTTCACCCCCATCCCCTCCAGCAATCCTCAGTTTGTTTCCTCTGATTAAGAGTCTCTCATGGTTTTCTCCCTCTCTGATTTCATCTTGTTTTATTTTTCCCTCCCTTCCCCTATGATCCCCTGTTTTGTTTCTTAAATTCCATGTATCAGTAAGATCATATGATAATTGTCTTTCTCTGATTGACTTATTTCGCTTAACATAATATCCTTTAGTTTCATCCATGTCATTGCAAATGGCAAGATTTCATTTTTTGATGGCTGAGCAATATTCCATTGTATACATATATACACCATATCTTCTTTTTTTTTTTTTTTTTTTTTTTCCATTTGAGAGTAGCCATTTATTAACTGACCAGGTTACAAAAATAATCATGGTAGATACCTTAGTTCATCCTTCTAATAAGCCTATTGATCTGGTCTTCCCTGTTACCAGCATCTCCACCTTCTACAAAATGGGTGGTCTTTTTCTTCATTCCCCCTCGTGGAGAAGATAATTTGAAGGGCCATAAAAAGTTGTTTGCTTCTTTGAAACGTTTTCCAACAGTATAGATCTCGTGAATCAGATCCTCCATGCAGATGATGCCATATTTACCAAGAGATCGGGCAATCAATGTGTTATCTGTCAGGGCAATTCGCTTCTTGTTGATTTTGCCATAACCATGCTTGTAGATCAATTCATTCACCGACTTCAGGTTTGGGTACCCCCATGCTATATAAGGTTCCACAATCCTTAGCATGTTAACTGAAGCCTTGTTGAGCTTAACAAAGATGCCATTGAAGATCTGGCGAAGGCGAAGAAGCTGCAACACCTTTCGAACCTTTGGGCTCACACCATTGATACCTCTGATCCTAATGACAAATGCCAATTTGGGTTCCGCAGGTACGTAGAAGTTGCCAGCTTTTCTTGCCATCCTTGCCATTCGAATCTCAGTTCTGTACATCTGCCTATATTCCTTGTGGTAATGCTTAGCTTTTTCATAGATAAGCTTCCTTCTTGCCTTTCGAAGCATCTTCTGAGCAAACTTCTTCCTCAGACGCTTGATCTTCAACTCTGCGAAATTCCTTCGCTTCTTCTTAAGGGTTTCTGGCACAGCAGGAACCTTCTTTTTCTTCTCTTCCGCACCCTCCATGGTTCCAGCCGGAAAAAGAGGAAGTCCACACCATATCTTCTTTATCCATTCATCTGTTGATGGACATCTGGGCTCTTTCCATAGTTGGGCTATTGTGGACATTGCAGCTATAAACATTGGGGTGCAGGTGCCCCTTCAGATCACTACATTTGTATCTTTGGGGTAAATACCCGCTAGTGCAATTGCTGGGTCTTAGGATAGCTCTATTTTCAACTTTTTGAGGAACCTCCGTACTGTTTTCCAGAGTGGCTGCACCAGCTTGCATTCCCACCAACAGTGTAGGAGGGTTCCCCTGTCTCTGCATCCTCACCAATACCTGTCGTGTTCCTGACTTGCTAATTTTAGCCATTCTGACTGGTGTGAGGTAGTATCTCATTGTGGTTTTGATTTGGATTTCCCTGATGCTGAGTGATGTGGCGCATTTTTTTATGTGTCTGTTGGCCATTTGGATGTCTTCTTTGTAGAAATGTCTGTTCACGTCTTCTGCCCATTTCTTGATTCGATTATTTGTTCTTTGGGTGTTGAGTTTGATAAGTTCTTTATAGATTTTGCATACTAGCCTTTTATCCAATTATCTTCTCCCATTCTATCGGATGCATTTTGTTTTGTTGAGACAGTGATAAGCTATAAAAGCTAAATTTCTTACACTATTCTAATGCTAACTTCTGTATACATAAATAGACCCACTTGGGAATGTAATATTCATTTCTCCTTTTTAAGTGAAACTGTGTGTGTTATCATCTAAATGAAAACTTTTGCTCCTATTTAGAAACCAGTATGTTCATGGTACTCTTTTGTGGGATGGTAAAGTCTCAGTTTTAAAACACGTCTCTATCAAGGATTTGGGGCTAGACCTTTTATTGAAAACAATTAAAAGTAAAGCATAGGGACCAAAAAAATGTTTTTGAAATTATTTCCGTACTGTCAATTAAATGTATATAGCCTGAAGGCTATAATTAGAAGACTCCACTTAATGACTTTGTCATTCTCTCTGATTTCACGTGTTTTTTCCTACAGCAAATGTTTCTTCCTTTCTCTAAAAGGAAAACAAATCTCAAGAGGTGGTGATATCTCTCTTCTTATTTAAGGCATTAACTAAATTCACCTTACTGCTGAAAAGAAATCCCTGTATATACCAACGAAAGAGAAAATATTAGTGACTAATAAATGTCAGTAGTGGCTTAGGTCCCTATTTAACTTCTCTAAGGCTTGCTTTCATCATCCCTAACACGAGAGAAACAATATTACTCTGTCTTCCTCATCAGAACAAAAAAAGCTCTCTTAAAGTTTTAAGAGCACAAAACCCAATGAAAAAAAAAAACAAAAAAAAGGAAGTCCTAAAATTACAAAATGTTTCCAACTATATTTGTAAAGTGGTTATTTGGAATTTAGAGTATATTTCCCCACTAGAACAACATTATACATGGATTAATAGCATATTACATACAGAGGATAAGGAGGTTGGTGGGCATCTGTCAAAATGCTGAAAAGAACTTTTGGAATTCTCATGGAGTTTAGAGGTTGATGGCACTAATTTTTAATATGCCGAATTACCCTTCGGAAATTGTGTAACTGCTAGAAACATGAATCAGATGGGTTTATTAGAGGATCTAGAGAGACACAGGAAGAGGAAAAAAAAGGGAGAGGATGGTTCCTTTTCACAAAGTAACTATTAAAGAGTTGGAGGAGGCAAAGGATTGGAAATAAGGGTTTTGTTGATACAGCTATAAAAAAGGGAGAATTAATGAATTAGAGCTAAACTGTTAGCAGTTTAAGTAAACAGGAGGTATCTTCCCTGGCCAAAACCAGAAACAAAAAAACCCACCAGCTCCCCATTGGCCAACTCTCTTACCTCTCCCATCCTTGACGGCCACGTAGAATTTGCTGGATTGGTTCCATCCCCTCTTCAGACCGCCCAAATCAAGCTCTGTCCAGTTCTCCCCTCACTCCCCATTCCCACATTTCACTAAAACTACTCTGACGGAGTCACCACATTTATGCTAAGGCTCAGCAGCCTTGTGTTACCTCTTAGCCACACTCCCCCTGAAATTCTTCCCTTGGATGGTTTTCCTGGCAACTTCTCTTCCCTGGTTCTCCTCCTGTGCCTCTGGTCACACCTTCTCAGTCACACACAGACTCCTCTCCTGCTGCTGGGGGTCCACAGGTATCTGTGCCTGGACTTTTCTTCTCACCTCAGATTCTCCATGAATTAACTCATCCACAACCATGGCTTCAACTACCACTTCCATGTCAGTAACTCCAAATCAGACTGAGGCCAGCTGCATGGTGTACCATAGAGAGCCAAGAGTGGGGGCTGCCACTTAATACGGGGGGCCTTTGGGAAAGTTTTATTTAACTTGAGGGTAGGTTTTCATACCTTACCATCATACATTGCTAGTGGAGATATGAAATGATGTGTCCACTTTGGAAAACAATTTGGAAGTTCCTCAAAAACTTAAACATAGAGTTACCATATGATTCAGCAAATTCACTCCTAGGTAGATAGATCCCTGAAAGAACTGAAAACTTATGTCCACACAAAAGCTTGTACACAACTGTTCAGCAGTATTATTCATAATAGCCCCAAAGTTGAAACAACCCAAATGTCTATGAACTGATAAATAGACGGATAAAATAAAGTATATCTATATGATGGAATTTCATTCAGCCATAAAAAGTAATACGGCACTGATACATCCTGCAACATGGGTACACCTTGAAAACCTGATGCTAAGTGAGAAAAGCCAGACCAAAAAAAAAAAAAAAAAAAAGCCATTTTCTATAATTCCATTTAGATGAAATGTCCAGAATAGGCAAAGACTATACTCATGACCTAGACTCTACTCATAGAGACAAAAAGTAAATTAGTGGCTTCCAAGGGCTGAGGGAAGGGAGGCAAAGGAGTAACTACAATGAGTTGAGGGTTTCTTTTTGGGGTGATGAAGATGTTCTGAAGTTTGAGAGTGGCAGTTGTGGTACAACCTTGTGAATAAACTAAAAATCACTAAGCTATACACTTTAAAGGGACATACAATAGCCTGTGAATTATTATTTCCACTAAAATTTTTTGATTACTTAAAAAATATGTCCTCTCCACCCTCCTAAACTTTTGTACCTGTATCTCCTTCCTTGATGCATGGCTCCATCTACCTCCCAGTATTCCATGCCAGAAACGAGACCTCCCAGTGCCAGCCCTCCATATCCAAGTCTGATCGTCTACCTCCCAAATGCTTCTCATATGGGTCCACCCCTCTTCCTCTCCACTGCCACTCCTGGGTATTTGGAGATGGGGCCTTTGGGAGATAATGAAGTCATGAAGGTACTTTGTTGCTTAAGCCACCCAGTCTACGGTATGTTTGTTACAGCAGCCTGAACTGACCAGGACATCATGCTTTGTACATGTTTTGTTTTGTTTTTAGAATGTTTTCCTTCCCCTCAATATGTCTGTTTGGCAATCACATACTCACTTCTTAAATGCCTACTTGAATTCTTCTCCTCCCTCCCAGGTCCTCCAGGCAGATTTTTGGCACTCAATGTACTGACTTGCGTGAGGCTTTTATGATTTATGTTACTGAATGGATCTGTCTCCCCGGTGGTTTCTTAAGAACCAAACAGTGTCTTTTGTCTTTCTAGCTCTTAACGGAGAAGTACGTCTGATACCTGCATATGGTTATCTTGCTCTGCTATCTTATTCTTCCCACATGATCTGCAGACTTTAAATTTGTTGCTCTTCCACTTTTTTCCTCCAATCTTATTTTTGTCTTGATTTTTTTAAGTTTTATTGAATGAATTTACTCCTCTTATATTAACATGCCCCTGATGGAATGTCAAGACATGCTTCCAGATTTTTATTACAGATTTATGTTATAGAGAATAAAATTACACTGAATACTTCTTCCAGTCATTTTATCATTTGTTTAATAAACAGTTATTTCTGTGCCAGACACTGTGATTAACACCATGGCAGAGGTACAAGATTATATCAGGCACAGATTGTGATCTCAGAGTCCTTAGAATCTAAAGAAGGGGGGGGCACAAAATAAACAGAAATGACGATACAGGGCATTATGAAAGAGTCACGAGAGAAGTAAAAACTTCTGACTCATACAGTTGAGCTGTGGCCTTAAAGCATGAGTGGGGTTGCACTGAGTGGAGAAAAGGAGAAACCACATGCAAAGAAAAGGACACTGAAAAAGGCAGAGAGCTGTGGAGAAGCAGGAATGCTAACAGAATGGGGAGCTCTTAAAACTGGAATTAAAGAATCTATGTGATCATTCTTTCATTCAAGAAACATTGAGAGGGGGAGAGAGGGCTACCATGTTGTAAGGAGCAGAACTAAAAGCCACTGTGAAGGTCCACGTGATATAATCCAACGCAGCCCTTTGCTGTGGGTTTGTGCAGGCTTCACACATTTTAGTCACTTAATGAGTTCTGAGCACAGCTCGACTGATGGGTAAGAGTCTGGACTCTAGAGCCAGACCACTGGGACCAAACTGTACTCTTGTGCTTTCTAGTATGTGGCCTTGGGCACTTTATGTAGTCTTACTGTGTCTCTGTACCTGTATACCTCGATAGTAATAGGATCTATGTTGTAGGGTTGTTACAAGAATTAAATGAGTTAACACGAAATCAGAGAAAGAGACAAACCGTAAGAGACTCTTAACCTCAGGAAACAAACTGAGGGTTGCTGGAGTGGAGGGTGGTGGGAGGGATGGGGTGGCTGGGTGATGGACATTGGGGAGGGTATGTGCTATGGTGAGCGCTGTGAATTGTGTAAGACTGATGAATCACAGACACGTACCCTGAAACAAATACTACATTATATGTTAATAAAAAGTTTCTAAAATTAAATATTAAAAAACAAAACATTGTTTTATAATTAAATAAAACATCTATAAAATCTACAAATAAAATACTTCAAAAAAAAGAATTAAATGAGTTAATAAAGGTTAAGGGCTTATTAACTGGAACATAGTATATTCTTGGTAAGTGTTAGCTACTATTATTTATTTTCTTCCTGGTAAATGACCAAAAAGTGCCTTCTACCTATGGAATAAAATGATTCGTATTTATATCATTTCTCTCAAAGTTATAAGCCCCATAAGTTGACCTACATATACTCATTTTGCAAAAGAAAGAAATAAGAGAGAAAGAAACAAAGAAACCAGGGGGAAAGGCAGCATAGGCTGGAAATTTGAGTTATGAAGTGAGAACTAGTTTAAATCCCATTTCTACTAACTGTGCTTTAGGCCCACATTTCCTTAAATAAAGATTCCATAATTAGCTTCTTACTATGTAGTATTCATTATTTTGGGAGGACAAAGTAGCTGCCTCTAGACATATAACTCAACCTATTCATATTCACCTATTTATATATATACATATACAATTAATATATATATAAAGTATATATATGTATGTATATATTAAAGATTTTATTATTTTTTTATTTGCCGAGAGAGAGAGAGGAAACACAAGCAGGGGGAAACACAAGAAGAGGGAGAAGCAGGCTCCCCACTGAGCAAGGAGCCCGATGCGGGACTCGATGCCAGGACCCTGGGATCATGACCTGAGCTGAAGGCAGAGGCAGACACTTAATGACTGAGCCACCCAGGCGTCCCTCAACTATTCATATTTTTATCGATCGGTTACAATCTATTTTTTGAAGAAATATCTATCAAGCATATAAGTACTTAAGGGGATACACAGACAATACATGTCCCCAAAGAAGTTAAAGAGGAGGAGATTTTAGTAGATTCATATAGCAATCCCAGTAGTATTTCATGTGTACCAAAGAGTCATGAATAGGATCCAAGTCTTGACATTGCAATCATTTTTCTCCAGCATGGGAATAAATGCATATTAGGTTATTAATATCCATAAAAACAATTCTTAAGAGTAGAAATCACACAAAAACACTTCCACCAAAAGTTCTGCTGATGGATCTACTAGTCACAATAAGGATGTTGAAGAGTTGAAATAGTAAGTGAAACCGAGCTGGGCACTAAAATTAGAATGAGAACCTCATCAACTTCTGTGGTAATTTGTGGGGATTTCACAAGTCCCCATGTTCACATAGTTTTAAACCCTCACCAATATCTCACCACAATATCTCATTTTCAGTGACTTTTTTTCAACACCTCTAATTTCTAGTCCAGGAACCAGGGAATGTATTTATTTATTTATTTAGCTGTCTTAGCACGCTTCAACTATTAATCACATAAAACCTGAAAGGATTTACGAAGCGTGGTGGTAAAAAGATACTTCCTCACTACTAAATACAACGCGATTATTTATTGCCTTCTTAAAACAGAAAAATACAAATGAAAATGTTTAAGCCTCTCATTAACTTATTATTCTGCAGTAATACTTGGTTTGGGCAATAAAGGGGAAAAAAGCTACCATAAAACATCAATGACTGCGGAAAGAAAATACTGGAGTATCTCAAATGGTGTCTATACTGAAAAATGAAGGAACACTCAAGACCCAACTGTGTTACCTTCAGGAATCTAAAGCAATGTAAATGGAGCCCAAGTTTTATAAAATTGTTTCTGGTCCTCAGCCATTCTAGTTATTTTTTTTCCCCAAAATTTAGTTTTGCTTTTGGGTAAGAGAGTGTTGACTTTGGTAATGTGCTGTCTACCCAGTGCCAAACATCTCTTTTATAAAAGCTGGCAAATTGTTTATGTCATCTAGATGTCTCCAAATCTCCACATCTTTGTTGTAATATGGAGCGATCTGAACCACCCCAATGAGTTTTTATTGAGAACCATGTTCACAGCAAGATGACTGAACAGATACCATATGCTTGACATCAGCAACATCTCGCATAGGTGTTCTTGTGGGTCCTAATACAAAATCATAGCTTCCATAAAATCTAAGAAATTGGCTCTGATGCCATAGAAATTAAATATAAAAGTACAGTGGCTGCTTAATCATTATATCGTTCTCAAATGCTCTTTTGACGTTTTTCTCTTTATCTGAGAATGTCTATTTAAAGACATACAAATACTGAACTACTGAACTACAAGTCTTTTTTTTTTTTTTTTTAAGATTTTTATTTATTTATTTGACAGAGAGAGCGAGAGAGCATAAGCAGGGAGGAGGGGCAGAGGGAGAGGGAGAAGCAGGCTCCCTGTGGAACAGGGAGCCCGACGTGGGGCTCGATCCCAGGACCCTGGGATTATGACCTGAGCCGAAGGCAGACGGTTAACCAACTGAGCCATCCAGGCGCCCCTGAACCAGAAATCTTAAGTTCTTTTCTCCAAATTGCAGATGGTGCAAAATAAGGTCTTCCTCACTCAGCATCCACAGATTATAAAACAGTGACCTCTTGGACAGAGATCTGCCCCATAGATGTATTTTGTTGTTGTTGTTAGGCCCACACAGGATTGGCTCTCACGAAGTTTCAAAAATTTTGCATTATTTACAACATGTACAAATCCAGACTTTCACTTTTTACAATTCCAGTTTTCTAGATTCTTTTAAAGATTTATTTATTTGAGAGAGAGAGCATGAGCGGGGCGGGGGGGGGGTGGGAAGCAGGACCCTGGGATCATGATCTGAGCTGAAGGCAGATGTATAACTGACTGAGTCACCCAGGCACCCCAGTTTTCTAGATTCTTATGGAAAAATCAGATCTGCCCCATGAGGTAACATCTGGCTGGAGCTGAGTAGCAACTGCCTTCTAATTCCTCAAAGTTCCCACTACCCTCTATTGTTTCCCCAACTGAGGCCAAGGGTCATTGCCATTTATCACCCCACTATGTGCCTTTTCTTTTTAGTAGATTTAAGAGGAAAGTGAAATATCAGTTGTTCTGGACAGGGAGATAATTTCCTGCAGACATTTGCATTTGGGAGCCCCTACCTCAGACACATAGGCTGCCTGTTGACATCACAGATGCTAAGGGAAAGCTAAAGAGGACCCTTCATTGGGCAGATCTTAAGAATGTTACTATTCGTGGGTTAAACAAACTAGAATCACAACTACTATACCTTCTGGCATATTTTCATTTACAAAGTAGGTTCGAATTGCAAGACAAACTTCACCTCGTGCCCAAACAAGAAAGCAAGTTTAAGGATTTCTACAGCATTCGTCAAGCTTGCTTTGGCTAATAAATTATTTATTTCCACTTACAATATGTTTAAAATGTCTACATTACCTCCAAGTTTTGCAATTCCCCCAGATTTCTGTGCTTTCTTTTGCAGAAAAGCTCTCATAATCAACAAAATAGACGTCCACTAATGATTCCCAAAGAGCATGGGACTTGGTGCAAACGCCCTCTCAACACTTTACTTTGTAGATTCTGGAAAGATTAAGGGAAAACAGAATGTATACTGGGATATTTATATAAAAATATGTAATTACTCATGCTGAAAGGCAAATACATTTTTAGATTCCTCACATTACAGTGAGTATCCAGTTTCACTCTCTCCCACTTCCTCTCTATGTTGCTTTGGATACGTTGACTACAACTATTAACAGCTTACTCCTCCATGTCAGATTTGAGTAATCCACAGGTACTCATCACTGTGGGCTTTTCAGGATAGCTTCCTGTGAATAATTCCCAGCACTTAGATCATGAGTCACCAACTAGCGATTATACAAGTTGAGCTGGTATTCTTCCTTTGTTGTTGTTTATCGCTCTAAAAGGAGAAACCAGAAACCAGGGAAGGGTTGTTTACTGGTCAGTGCAGCTGCAAGGACTGGTCTCTGAACACCTGATTTCATCAGCTTGCTCATTCAAGTCTTCTGATAGTGCTTTTTTTTTTTTGTCTACTCAGAGAAACTCTGTCGTTCTAATAGAGAAAGAGATTGTGGTAGAGGAGAGACAGAGAGCATTTCTACTTTTCAAGGGGACCTTTTATTCTCCAGGTAAACTACCTCACTTTATAAAGGAGAGCCCTGAGGCCAAAAAGATTACATAATTTACCCAAGTTTAAACAGAGAGTTTATGGAAGAAAGGGAAATACACCACCATGGTGAGTGTCCAGAGAATCCAGCCTCATCCTGGGGTCCCTGGGACATAAAAAGTACCTGTGTCAGAAAGCTGATTTTGAACTAACTTAGACTTGGAAAATGTAGAAGCTATCTGCTGTCTGTCACAGAATTTCTGCTCAGCAGTCTAATTTTAAGGGAATTTGGCTCCTTGACTTTGCAAATATGATTCCTATCCCATCATCTCCCTTTGTCAAAATATTTTTTTTTGCATTCAGGGGTCTAATATGATAATGGGAGTTTTAGTAAGAGGCTAAAATCCCTGGTTGGTGGGTACTGGGCATCTGAAGCAGTTCTGGGTACTTTTGAGCTGGACAAAGATGTATTTGTTGGTGACGGTGAGCTTGAGAAGGTGGAACCTTGGAACTCAAATGGTCCTGACACAAAGAGCTGGCTCTCTGACTCTGACGTTTGCATCCTAAACCCTGTCCTATCATTTACTCCTGTCACATGAAACTCCACATATTTTGCTGGTTAACTTTGGTCACTCAAACTTTGACTTCTCGTTTTAAGTCAATTAACTTTGCTCACTCAGACTTTGACTTCTCCTTTTAAGTCTTCCAGAAAAGACCTGCACATGCTCCCTTCCCCCAGTCTAAACTACATCACCAGGCTTTGAGACTCTGCCCTCGCTCTCCTAGGTTTGGGACCAAATAGTCTATAAATTACAGTTCCTATTGTCCTCACTCACAAATTCCACCAACGTCAGGCAGTGGCAGCCTTTTCAAGAGGGATAAGGCTGGATTTTTTTTTTTTTAATAATTTATTTATTTATTTGACAGAGAGAGACACAGCCTGAGAGGGAACACAAGCAGGGGGAGTGGGAGAGGGAGAAGCAGGCTTCTCGCAGAGCAAGGAGCCCGATGTGGGACTCGATCCCAGGACCCTGGGATCATGACCCAAGCCGAAGGCAGACGCCCAACGACTGAGCCACCCAGGCGCCCAAGGCTGGATTTTTAAGGAGCAAATGCTTCCCACATTCTCAGCAGTTTTTCTCTGGCTTGGGTAGCTCTAATCTTAATTGGAGAGAGACCTCTCTACTTTACAAAATGGGATTATTGTGTTCTGGAGGATACCTGCCTCTTAATAAACACTTGAAAGAAATTCAAGGAGGCCCTGGGTTCAGAGGGACAACCTTGCCAGTGAAATGAAGGAGAACCTACAAAAGAAGTCCACACCCAGCTTGAGAACTCATCATCCTTCTGCACGACCTTCATACTTTGCTCAGTCAGTGGGGACTCATGAAGCCTGGGGCAGAAAGAGAGAGCCAGGCAGAGTGCTGCCACCTGGTCCTTTCCCTGTTCTCCCAGGCTCCCATACACCACCGCCCCCCCCCACCCCAAGGTGGTTCTTCCACATGCAGGGAAGTTGCTCACTAGGGAAAGAAGGAAAGAAGGAAAGAAAGAAAAAAGAAAGAAGGAAAGAAAGAAAAAAGGAAAAAGGAAAGCTTCTTTCTACTACCCCCTTCCCAATACCCACTCCTTCAAAGCACAACTACTTTAGGGGGCACAACAGTTTTTAGAGTAGGCTGATATTAGTCTGCTCCGGTTGCTATAATAAGGTATCACAGACTGGGTGGCATAAACAACAGAAATTTCTTAGAGTTCTAGAAGGTAGGAAGCCCAAGATCAAGGTGCTGGCCAATTTCGTTCCTGGTGAGACTCTTCCTGGCTTGCACTCTTCTTGCTGTGTCCTCACATGGTGGAGAGAGAGCGAGCTCTGGTGTCTTCTTCTCTTCTTACATGGGTTCCAGCCAACCAAGATGAGGGTCTTACCTTTATGACCTCACGTCAGCTTAATTACCTCTGTATAGGCCCTATTTCTCAATTCAGTTACATGGAGAGTTGGAGCTATGACTTATGAATTTGGGGAGGGACACAATTCAGTCCGCAGCAAGACTCTTAACCAAGAATCAGAGATTTGTAAGGCCCCGACACCATATGTGGAATTGTGTGTGTATGTGCCCATGAGCTTCTTTCTTTTTTTTTTTTTAAAGATTTATTTACATTTAAGATTTATTTGACAGAGAGAGAGCACAAGCAGGGGGAGCAGGAGAGGGAGAAGCAGGTTCCCCGCTGAGCAGGGACACCAATGCAGGGCTCGATCCTGACCTGACCTGAGATCATGACCTGAGCCGAAGGCAGACGCTTAACTGACCGAGCCACCCAGGCGCCCCCCAACAACCTTCTTTCTGGGGAGAGGGTCCATAGCCTTCCTGACAGTCTCAAAGGGGTCTGCGATCAATAAAAGTTTAGGAACCACTATTTAAACCTACAAAGACTGATTGCCTCAGAAGATTTCAGAAGACAAAGGAAAGTCAGTATTCCTTGAGGTTCTACCATCTAATGTCATTTTTTATATATTAAAACAAATGGACTTGCCCAATGCAAAAGGAGAGGAAAAAACAACATCATTCCCTGATTCCTACCAACAGCTTTTTAGGGTCACAAAAATTTGAGATACTGAAATGTTTTCCCCTCCCAAGAGTCTATGTGTAAACTTAGACTGAACATCCAATTTAAAAACAACTTAAAAACAATGTAAGCTTGGGGCGCCTGGGTGGCTCAGTCGTTAAGCGTCTGCCTTCGGCTCAGGTCATGATCCCGGGGTCCTGGGATCGAGCCCCGCATCGGGCTCTCTGCTCCGTGGGAAGCCTGCTTCTCCCTCTCTCACTTCCCCTGCTTGTGTTCCCTCTCTCACTGTGTCTCTCTCTGTCAAATAAATAAATAAAATTTTTAATTAAAAAAAAAAGCTTGCTTGCTTTCCTTCTTCCTTTTTTCTTTCTTTCCTTCTTTTTTTTTTTTTCCAGAGACATCTATGATGCTGTCAAGGTCTAGAGATGCTACCCCCACTCCTCCCAGTGAAGTTGCTTTCTTCCCCACTTCGTTCAGAACCTTGGCCAGACACCATCAGGTGAGGTGGGGTGGACACTGTGCTGTGTGGTCCACCAGCTTGGATGGCACTTCCCACAGGGCAGAGCAGCCAAGAGGAAGGCTCCAAGGGTACACAGACAATGATCTAAGTCCAGCCACTTCATAAAAACACTGTCAAATGGTGTCCTTTCAAATAGGGCTTATAACAAAGAAGCCCAATGACATTTTGTTGACCCACAAACCACAAGAGTTCAGACATTAGTGCAATGCAGTTCTCAGACTAAGGAAATTGATAATACATGTAATCTCTGTACCATCTCGAATGGGGCTTTGTGCCTATCTAAAGTCTTTCTTCAAAAGACATTATAAAGCAATGATCTAACTTCACCCTACAAAATAATTCTGAAAAAAAGAGTTAATAGTATTATTTCTATATTATAAATAGGAACACAAAGAAATTAAGTAAATTTTCCATTAGCTACTCAATCAATTCATCAATCAACAAGCATATTAAAAATTAATTTTACTCTTTTTTGGGGGGACAAGGGGCAGCAGGAGAGGGAGAGACAGAATCTTAAATAGGCTCAACGCCCAGCATGGAGCCCAACGTGGGGCTCAGTCTCACAACCCTGAGATCATGACCTGAGCTGAAATCAAGAGTCAGATGCTTAACCAACTGAGCCACCCAGGCACCCCTTCTCTCTTTTCTGAATGATGTTTAACTATTATCTTTTAATCTACTTAAGAGTATGATTCAAACAGCAAAAGGATCTGATTCTTATCTCATCAGGAAAAAAGTGTCTGTTTTAGGCTCAGTATCCAAATAGTCCTTGATTGACTAAACAAATACTGACTGAACACAATACCGCTACCTTCCAGACATTATGACAGGGCCTGGGCACTCAGCAGTGAACCAAAGAGACCAGATTCCTGCCCAATGGAGTGTACAGTTTAGTGAGGGAAACCAACATCAGACAAGTAGACAAGCTGATATACAATTACAAGTCGTTATAAGAGCAATGAATGAAAACCCACACAGGATGCTAAGATAGAGAATGACAAGAGGGACTATTTTAGGTGAGTAGCAAGGAAAGATCTCTTTGAAGTGTCGGAACTTGGAGATTAATTTAATGAGAGATGTGAGAGAATGAAAGGCCTGAAGAACTGTCAGGATTACAATCTCATTTACTGAGTTAGGGAAGATTGACAGGACAGAGGGAGAGGTACACTGGGAGAAATCTATAGTTGTGCTTAAGATGTGCTAAGGTTGAGTTGCCTGTGAACTCCCAAGTGCAGGTCTCAAGATGCAGTTAATTCATCCAAATGTGGAAAGATCAGAGATAGAATTTAATTTTGAGAATTATCCCTATGTAAACAGCATCTAAAGCTACAGAAATGAAATCGCTTGGGAAGAAAGCATAAAGAGAAAGGACAAGAGAGCCCACCCTTACGCCTTGGGCATTCCAACATCTAGAGGTCAGAGAAAGGAGGTGAAGCAGCAGTGTTGTGAGGAATTGCCAGAGAGGCAGAAGGAAAATGTAAAGCATGTTGTGCCATGAGGCCAAGAGAAGAACATGCTCATGGAAGCTGAAACTGTGTGTTGAATGCTACTAAGAGGGGTCAAACAAGAGAAGGATGGGAAGCTATCTGCTTTTTAAATTTTTGCTACAAGGAGGTCACTGGTAACCTTGACAAGAGCAGCTTTAATGGAGTGGTGGGCAGAAGCCAGGTTGGTGTGAGCTGACGAGTAAGTGGGAGATAAAGAAACAAAGGCAGCATGTGTAGAATAGGAGTTTAATGACTTTGTCTAGAATGGAAGAGAAATTGGCAGAGGATGTGGGGATCAAGGGATATTTTTATAAGATGAGAGCTGCTGAAGCATTCCTGTACCCTGATGGCGATGATCTTCTAGAGAGGAAGAAGTTAAAGAATCAGAAGGAGGAAGGAGTAACCAAGGGGATGAACACCTGATGTAACATGGATGAAGAAAGGAGAACATGGTTGCAAACCCAGATAGAGTATATATAATTAGTAAGGGGAAGATGAAGGAGAAGAATCTAAATCAGAGACACAATTATCAGGTTGGCAGCCGGAGTTTATCTAATCCACCTGCTTCTGATACTCTCAGTTCTCCTTCCTGAGATTTTGAAGAGGAAAGAAGCAGGCAGAGAAACGAGCTCCCCAAGTCCCAGAGGGAGAAGTCCCAGGATGAACTGTCCTATATTACTTGGGATCTAATGATCCCTTTCCCTGCCTGTTCAACAGTATGGCGCTAATTCCCTTGAATATTTTTCTAGTCGTCAAGTATCTGTTTTCTTGCCTGCCAACATTTGATGCTCTTAGATACCAAAGAGTGCTGTCGGCTTGTGTTGTAAACCACTCAGTTCGGCTTCCTGTGGACCTTATTCTGAAAGACTTGTCATTTTACATCTTGTTTTTGCCCTGGTGCCCATGCAATAGTATTTCATTAAGGGTATTGGGTCATCACTAGTTACTACTGTTCACCAGCAACCATGAGATGAAATGGCTCGTGTAAGTCATTTAGCGTTTTCAAGGCACATGAGAGTAAGATTTGTAACTGACACATATTGATCAGGATTTCTCAACCTCAGTACTATAGATACTTCAACTGGATAACTCTTCATTGTGGGGGTCTGTTCCATGTACTGCAGGATGTTTGGCAGCATCCTTGGCCTCTCTCTACTAGGTGCCGGTAGTACTCCACCCCCAACCCCAGTAGGAACAGCCCAAACTGTCTCCAGACATTGCCAAATGTCCCTGGAGGGTAAAATTACTCCCCCTCCCCCACCCCCGGTGAAAACCACTGAGACAGGCTGATGTCCTAACATCAAAATGGAAACTGAAAAAACCAATCAAACACCTAAATTTCTTTCTAGTATCAGAATGTCTCCTTTTTGTGTAAGCAAACACCGGGCTATTTGACTGAATTTTTCAGTCTTCAAATGAATCCTAGATATCTTCATCAGCAATAAGCATTTGAAAAAATGCATCTTCTAGACATCATCTCAGCTTGATTTTTAATTATTGAGCCAATCGGTGGGTTTTAACATGTCAGAATTTGACTTAATTTACAACATTTCAAAGCTTTCTATGTCTAAGCTTGTTTATCACTCTACTGACATATTTTGGCCCTTGTTTTATTCCTGTGCTAATCATTTTCAGTTTTATTTTATTTTTGCCGTTTATCATAAGCTGCATTTAATCTTTCTGGAGAATGTCAGAAGATTTATGAACATAGGCATTTTTTTCTCAATATGTGAATAAAGAGTTCTCTTTTGTGAGAATAGTTTACCTTCTTTCCTCTTGCCCACGTACTGGCTCCTCTTGAGTAATCTCAGGATGACTCTGTATAGAATGCATTGCCTTTCCTACAGTTTTTCCTTATAAACGATCCACTCTGTTATCCTGTTCTTCTTCAGAGTTGTTACAGGCAGGGAGTGATGCTCAGTGTGAAACTACTGGAGGTGATTTGTTCTCATACCTGCTCAGTCGCTTACTGGCAGAGAGCTTATGCTTCTGGGTGTCAGTTTCTTCACATTCAAACTCAATTAACCTTTACTGAGAAGCATTAGTTTTGCCAAGTCAATACTTGACATTGCCTCAAAGGCTGTTTTGTGGTAGGGTATGGTTGCTCCATATGGCAACAACTTTTGAGGATCAAGAAATTCTCAAACAGCTTCTCATTTTCATAAATAACCCAGTAAGAATCAGCCATAAATTGTGTTAATCCCTCTTGAATCACAGCCTTTCCTTTTGGCAAAATAAATGTATAAATTTAATCTCTCTTGTGTAAAATACAAATTTTGCATAAACAAATACTGAACTCCAGTTAAAAATATGTCTGAAGAAGTATTTAGAAATGAAGTGCACTGCTGTCTGCAACTTATTTTTGGGGAAAAAAAGATGAACCAATGGATGGATAGAAGAATGGATATGTGAATAGATGTGAAAAAGCAAACATGGCAAATTGTTAATGATAAAGCTGAATTGGTGGTATATGGATATTCACTATAGAATTCTTTCAAGTTTTTTTGTTTGTTTGAACATTTTCATCATAAAGTGTGAAAAAATTCCTTCCATTATTTTAAATTCACATCTTTAAAACCTTCAGTGTTTGGGGATTTGATGAATAAGTCATGTTCATTAGCCTTTGTGATTTTATAACTATTATCAGATGTAAACTAAAGAGGTCTCAGTCATCAGTCTGTCCAAGTGGCTCCTCTATCCCCTTGAACATTTTAGATGTTACTCTGGATGTTTCCTAACTTTTGTTAATGACTTTCTTAAGATGGGACAATCTAAATTACTCCAAATGTTCCAAGTCTGAAAGTTTTATTTGAGGGTAATAGGAAGATATTTTTTGGATTTGTTTCCAAACATCTCTGGCTAATGAAAAAACAGGCTAAACTGCCTTTCAAAGAATCCCTACACTATATCAGTTATTGGCATATTTATATTCTGGTTATGCAGGTTAAAACCTCCAAATTTTCCTTAACTTCCTTCTCCCCTTCACCCCCATATCTAATTGATCTCCAGAATTACCAATTTACTTTTTAAGTATTCTGAAAATTCTTCCCTCTTCTCCATCACTATTGACTTGGTTCAAACCCATCTCTGGAATCTTCTATTGTTTGGTATTTTTTTCTATTCAACTTATTCCCCTCACTGCTTCCAGAGTTTTCTTTCCAGATTACAAATATATTATATCACTTCTTTACTTGACAAGCTATAAAACAACAGTTGTGAATTATTAATTATTTTAGATGTATTAATGACATCATGGGTTTTTCAAAAGAGAACTTATCTTTTAGAAATACATACCAAAATATTTACAAGTGGAATGATTAAATGTCTGAGATTTGTGTCAAAACTAATATGGGAACTAGAGAACATTTGTGGGGATAGAAATGAAACAAGATTGGCCATTAAAAATTGTTAGAGTCAGGTAATGAATACATGGGGGTTCATTCTATTATTCTGTCTACTTTTGTATATGTTGGAAATTTTCTATAATAAAAAGATTTTTAAAAAACTTTCAGCGGTCCTCAAAAACATCTAAATGCTTCAGAAGGGCACACACTACCCTTAGCCATCAGAACCACCTTATTTTTGAGCCTTTTCTCCAGTTCCTCCTCTAACATGTACCCTCTGATTCAGCTCTACCAAATTACATTTTCTTCATGGAAAGAAGACTTTCAAAATATAGTTTTTTCTCCTTGAACAATGATTACTTATCCTTTTATACCTAATTCAAATGTCACCAGTTCTAGGGAACCTTCTTTGACTCACTCAGATATACAGTCCTCTCCTTTTCTCCAAAAAATTTCTTCCATAAAATTCTACACAAGCCTCTTTTATAGACCAAATATTTGTGTGTCATGATTGTCATAACAATTTTTTTAAATATTTATATGCTTAACTAGGTGGTAATATCCTGTAGGGTGAAGTCTGTGCTATTATTCATGTTAGTGTAATAAGCAGCACAACGCATATGTTTAAAAATACTTGCCGAGGGGCGCCTGGGTGGCTCAGTCGTTAAGCGTCTGCCTTCGGCTTGGGTCATGATCCCGGGGTCCTGGGATCGAGCCCTGCATCGGGCTCCCTGCTCAGCCGGAAGCCTGCTTCTCCCTCTCCCACTCCCCCTGCTTGTGTTCCCTCTCTCGCTGTATCTCTCACTGTCAAATAAATAAAATCTTTAAAAAAAAAAAAAATACTTGCCGAATGAATTGTATGAAAATATATTTTGGGCCTTTCTTTCTCTTATTTTTGTTACGTAAATGTAAATTCTGGCTTCCAACATAAGAAGTCTCATAAACTAGGCCATACTTACTGAAGTTTTGATGACTTTTGGTTGAGTAAAATTTCCGAATCTAAGGATTAAAACTCAAAACAGTTTTTCAAACATATTAGCATCTCTAATACGAGAGAATACTCCACATAGTTGCAGTTTTATGCATACACATTTCTCAGTCGTCCTTATAGCCAAAAAGATAAAACCTCAATTCTTACACAATAAAACCACCATGACTGGCTTAAGTCAACCAAAGTTCCTGCAGCTTCCAAAGGAGGGTGAAGGAAATATTTCTTCTAAAACCCAGAGAATTAAAATAGCATGAGATATGTTCTACTGGTCCTGCTTCAAGGTCTGCTTCACCCTTTTATCTATTTGTAATCATGGCCCCAAGAAACAATTTATTAAGTGAGTATGATTGCCTCTTTTGATGCCAATATTATGTCACTTCTTATAAAAACCAAATATAATTTAAAGCAAACTGTCATTGCTGGTTAATCAGTCAGATCCTTCAGTCATGATCTTTTTTATACCTGTCATCATCCGAGATAGTGTCATGATTTTCCAGCGTAGCCAGAGGCTTGGCTCTGCAAGAGGACCCTGCCCAAGGTGCAGAGCGCCAGACTTGAAAGAACCCCTCAACAATAGGAACAGGATAAGTGCATTCTGGGTAGAGGCTAAGAGGAGACTATAGGATGCACTCATGAATCCATAGAGTCTTAGAAGTTTCTTTGTCCTCTAGCAGCATCCGTCTAATGGAAATGGCTATGTATTGAGCATGATGTAACGTCAGTTGCATGGCAAAGCCAGCAGAATCCAGACTCCACAGAATGGCTGCCCTTTCCATAGTGAGCAGCAGTTTTTAACATAAATATAGTGAGAGACAAGTGAAGTTGAATAGAAAAGGTACATACCTTTTTTTTTTTTTTTAAAGATTTTATTTATTTATTCATAAGAGACAGAGAAAGAGAGAGGCAGAGGGAGAAGCAGGCTCCCCGCTGAGCAGGGAGCCCGATGTGGGACTCAGATCCCAGGACTCTGGGATCATGACCTGAGCTGAAGGCAGACACTTAACCATCTGAGCTACCCAGGCGCCTGAAAAGGTACATACTTTGTTTACGGGCAGACTAGGACCAGAATCCTGGTTTCACTACTCGCTGGCTTGTGACCTTAGGGAAGATACTCAACCTCTCTGAAATTTAGTTTTCTCTTCTGTAAGAGTGTCAATGATAATGTCTGCCTCTGGGAGTTGTGAAAAGAAACATCCATTTCTTTCCTCTCCCAGAAGCAGATTCTGTTTAAATGCCAACTACAGAAGGAAAAGAGAGTAGATTCATCCTAGAACCTGAGTGAGTGGGGAGAGAAAGAGACAACAGAGAAATCTAGAGCACCGCCATTCAGACTGAGCACTGTCCTTGCCATAAACAAATAATCTGCAAAACATCCTGTCAACTCATATGATGTTGAATGGCAGGCATTCCATGCATACGTGAAATACTTTCTACTTCTAAAAAGCAGAACCAAAAGTAAAGCAGAATCCCAAGTTTAGTCAAATTGAAGCCAGGGTATGATTCTTCCAGAGCCAAGTATGGAAATTATACTCAGTTCTTCTATTTTAAAAAGGTTTTAAATTCTTGTGTAGTTTTTGAGCTTCAGAATTCTATATTAACTTGAGATTTAAGAACACTCCTCCTTGATAGTCATAGGCAAGTTGATAGAGTGTGGCTGGAGAAGGCCATTTTTCTTCCTAGCTCCTTGATTCTATGTCCAGAGAGTTCTGTCAAACCAGTGTGCCAATTCCTAAAAAAGAACCCCTAGGTGGTACCTTCTTAAAGTGAACTTATATAAGAGTATCCAAGGAAAACTGGTTCAGCTCATTTTGAACTGTTAAAAGAAAAATATTACTTTTTCAAAACAGAACAGATGACTGACTAAACAGTCTTTTTTCCCCCTTTCTTTTTTTTTTTTTTCAATCTGGAGTCTGATTCCTTGGCAGATTGATGGCCCCTTTGCCTGAATTCTTCTCCAACCCCTTAACTTCCTTTTGGCCAGTTCATCAATCGCTAAGGTCTTAACCACAGTACAAAGACCTCGTCTGTGATTTTTGAAACAATGAACAGCAGCAAGGTAGTGACTAAAATGAAGTTCTGGAATTAGTGACGAACTTTTTTCCATGTCATTATCCCCATCACTAGTTCTCTGTCAAAGATTGTACCCAGAACGCATTCACTTATAACACTTACAACACAAAAACAAATCAATGACATAATGATCTAGGCAAGCGTCTTGGAATATTTTGTGGAGTGGGGATGGGTCCTCTTAAAGCTGCACTAAGTTAAGTGTAAAGATAGGACAGCAGTTGGAATAGATGAGCCTTCAAAAAATTAAATGATTTGATCACATGGAAACTTACAAGATATTGGGGTATCTGCAGGTACATAAATCATTCATATATTGAGTTGAATTCTCCATTTACAATAGGGATATCAAGATTTATATTATTTCCTATTCTACAGAATGGAATCAGGACACTAGCCTTTTTTTTTTTTTTTTTTTTTTTTTTAAGATTTTTATTTATTTGAGAGAGAGAGACAGCAGAGGGAGAGGGGGAGAGAATCTCAAGCAGACTCTGCACTGAGCACAGAACCCCACGTGGAGCTTGATCCCATGACCCTGAGATCATGACCTGAGCTGAAACCAAGAGTCAGACACTTAACTGACTGAGCCACCCAGACGCCCCCAGAACACTAAACCTTGTTCATTTTCTTTCCTTCTTTTTAAAAAATTTTCTTTCCCCTTTTGTCCTCTTGAGAGGTGCAATAAGTTCTGATTATTACAGTAGTTACTAAGAAAAATACTCTTTGAGTCAACTCATGAATTAAATGTTGTTCAGGATTTTTTAAATTCAAAGAAGGCTACCTTTCACATTCATACTCAAAAAAAAAAAAGGGACTTTAGAAAGAAACACTGTAATAGCTATTATTGTCAAAGAGAGGTTCCCTTGCTTCCCCCCACCCCCACCTCTAAGTCACAGCCATTAAAATATGCAGCTACATTGTAAAACCATCAGGCATCGGGCGCTGTCATTTTTATGACCTTGCCAACACACAGATAATGCTGTTACACGATGAACTGGGGGACCATAACAGAAAACTGACTAGTAGTGAAGATTCTTGATTATTCTAGCAAGCTAGGAATCTCGCAGGTAACTTTGCAGAGGGAAATGGTCACAGTGGACACTGTTCCTAGTAGTCAGAGGATACTATTTCCCATGGGATTCGGGGTACTGAAACCAGGCGGAACTTCCAAGATAGCGGTTTTGTGGGATAACAGGAGTGCATGCTGAACAACAGACTGCATTTTTTATATCTAAAACAACCAACCAACCCAGATCCCTTATAAAAGTTGACTATTACATCATGCCATAGTTAGCAGGACTCCAACTTAGCCACTTTGGGTGTGCAGGGGAGGAAAACGACCACTAAGATCATTTAGAAATACTGCACAAATACCCTCACTGACATGCACGAGATGGTACATCCTAATCAGTCTCCCATTTACCTTTTGCCCATCAGAAATAATACAAATTACAGCACTTTTGATCACAGATGACAATTCTATCGATACTACTATTCACAGTCAGAGGACGGAGGACTTCATTGAGCTCTGCCAGGTACTGGTTCCATGTCACTCACTTTCCCTCATTCTCAGTTTCCTCACTATAAACTGTGGTGAAGATGTCCTCCGTCTTTCATAGGATTGTGGCAAAGTGCAAGAGAGTGCCTTACCCCGGAAAATTCCCGTATAAATGCAGGAGTTTGTCTTCTTGATACTACAAATGGGCTCAAGATCAAACACAGCAAACCTACACAGACTCCAGAGATACCACTGTGATCATTTGCAACCACAAAAACAAACCAAAATACTTTCAAATCCATCAAACAAAGGAAATGGGACTTGCAAGTAGCAGAACAACTCTAGGGATTGTAAATGAGCAATCAATACAAAGGGGAAGTGGGACCCAAGGGAGTGAACTCTTTGGGAACAGGTTTTTCGGAACACACAATCTGGAAAAAACAAAGAAACAAAGCCAACTGACACGGCATCACAAATTTTGTTTCCTCATCCTAAAAGCTCCCAAGAAGATAACCAAACACTTTATTTTGCTTTAAACCAGCTCTGGAGTATAATTTACAGACTCTGCGGTGATTTTGAATCTGTCTCTTGTGTCTCTGTAATAACCCACTGGACAGCACCGACTGCCACGGAAATAAGCCATTCCCAGCAAGAACTGGAGGTAATTTCCAATGGTTCTGGTTTAGCAGACTGTTTTTGCTGAATTCTCTGGCGTTGGGCTTAGCTTTAGAAGCATCAGTAGGTGACAAGTAGATTAAAAACTCCCCTTTCTTGCTATAAGTAGCTTGATCTTCAGAATGTGTAATCTTGCCATTAACAGTCTTGAAAACACATTGATAACTTTCTCAAAGACATCCATGACTGGTCTCCACTCTTAATTTTCCTTCTGATTAAGCACAGGACCCTTCTGCTATATATGTATCACTCAGTGCTCTTTCTCATTGCCAGCCCTAATTTTGACAATTAACCACATGGAGGAACCAAATAAAATTTTTAGAAGGGTTCAAGAACTACCTTCCTTTCTTTCTCTTCTTTCTTTCTTTTCTTTTCTTTCTTTCTTTAAGATTTTATTCATTTACTTGACAGAGAGAGAGAGCAAAAGCAGGGGGAATGGCAGGCAGAGGGAGAAGCAGGCTCCCTGCTGAGCAGGGAGCCCGATGTGGGGCTCGATCCCAGGACCCTGGGACCATCACCTGAGCTGAAGGCAGACGCTTAACCGACTGAGCCACCCAGGCGCCCCAAGAACTACGTTTCTTTAAGGACTTGGTCTCTGCCTATTGACCCAGAGAAGCTTCAGGCTCATGGCCCACAGTAAGACGGGCAGTCTTTAGATCTGCGACAGGTGCAGGGAGAAGTGTGTACCTGGACAAAGGCTGGAGCAGGCAACGGAGAAAAGCACACCTCTCCTCCCTCACCTCATCCCCCCCCCCCCCCAACCGGCCTCTGACCTCCCCTCAGGCTCAGAACAGCTGGAGAAAACAGATGGAAGGACTACATTGTTTCTATTCATGAATAACAACCACCTACTCAGACAACCAACCTTCCAGGTTGAACAACAATGAACAGGTCTGGTAACAGTGTTATCACCATGAAGCCAGCTATTTGGGGTGGGGCAGGGGTGGAGTGGCTGTCCTCCAAAGGAAAGGAGTGACAGGAAAAGCTGAGGAAAAGGCCAGAAAGGGCAGGGACAGTGGAGTGCTCCGGGCTAACGATAAAGCTCAAACTTGCTGTTCTTCCCAATGGGAGAGCCATCCCTGAACTACTCTCAACGAGAAAAACACGCCGCAGGTCAGTGATCCTGTGCAGCTTGGGCCTGGACTGTCACAAGGGGAAACCTCACCCTTCCTGCCCGGGAGCGTTCGCAAGAGCCTTCACACACGGTGTGCATCTGTGTGGCACTGAAATATTCTCATTTGCATTCCGTTAAGCATTTCATTAAGCATTACGCTTTTAAGTTTAAACGTGTGGGATTAGTGTAGGGTCCCACGTTTCTTTTTTTAATGCGTGCAGTTTCTGGAGTCAGATGCAGGAACCACTTCCGTCTGGGCCATGTACCACCCAGCAGCTAAGGGGGGGTCCCTGAGCTTCAGTTTCTCCATCTATAAAACTGGAATAATGATATATAGTACATAGACGTATCATGAAGATTATATGAAAATGAATACACTTACTTAGCACATCGTTTGGCAGAGTACGTGCACAGTAAATATAAGTTATAATTATTAGGATTAATGTTATAATATAATAATAGTAGCGGAAGGCTTGGGCCCTCTTTTCTGGCTCGGCAACAAACTAGCACTTTGGCCCAGATAGATGTGTTACAATTTTCTCAACTTTGAAATGAATGTGCTAAATGGCACATTCTAGAATTCCTATCCAGATCTAAAAGTCTTTGATTCTATAGACATACTATCGGCATGTAAAATAATTATTCATTATGCTGTTAATATTCAAGATATCATCTGGTTTTTCCAAAATAATCTGTGGGCCTTGAAAAATTCAGCACCTGAATAATTCAAGGATAACTTGACTGCCAATGAGACCCCACCCCGCATTTTATTGTGGGTGTCTTTCTTATTCTAGAGACATAATTTCACCTGATAGTTCTTTTCCACTATGCCTGCAGTAAAAGTGAAACTAAACCATGAGCAAACTCCTTAAAAAGTGGCCCAGTGGGCAGCCCTGTTGGCAAACAGGGAAGTCAGTGAGCCACGTGGCCACGGGCTAAATCAAGGCCCTCACACAAATGGCATAAAAAGGAATGGAGGAGTTAGAAATATTTTTCTCTCATTGAACATTCCAGGTCCTGTAGCGTCTTCTACATTTTAAGGAAAAGAAGAGGAGAAACTTCCCAGTGTCAGACTAGCCTTTTTTCCAGACTGGCATCTGAAAGTGCATCCACGCCAGACCTTTGACTGACGGGGTACTCGAGACCAACTGCGCCGAGGGAAACTGCAGCAGGCCCAGTGCACTCCAGGTCATTTTCAGTCCATCCTCCACCTTCCCAGGATGGAGGGGGTACAGGGAGAGCAGAGCTCCCTCCAGGCAGGGAGCAGAAACTGCAAGACAACTGGACAATCTGAGCGTATCTGACCATCCATCAGTCACCCCGGGAAACAAATACACTTTGGAATACCCTGTGCTTGTCTCAAGCAAAATAACTGGTAAGAATTTGAATCAAAACAACCTGCCCACCCCCCTTCCTAATGTCCAGGCAATCCAGAAAAAGGAACGTGCTTGGTTATCTCCCCCAGGGCTCTGATTCAGAGGCCTGTCACTTCCAGAGGTTCATCTCATTGACTCCGGGTTCTGTCCTCTCCCTTTCCCCTTTTCCTTGCTGAAACATTCTGGCTGGTGACTACCACAGAAGGACAAAAGTCCCTGAACAACAGCCCCATTCCAGCATGGGGCCTGCTGTCCTGCTCTCCTGAGAGCAAGCTCCAGTAAACTGAATAAACCTGAGGGAGAACAGGTCTATTACCTGGCTGGAAGCCAGCTATCAAGCCCCCAGAACTGATAATCAGCCACAGGCAACACTTTTATAATCCAGGTCATCAACAAGGAAGGACACTGAGCATCATCAAAACACTAACTTTCCCTTTCTAAAGTAAGGAAGACCGGGGGGACTAAAAAATTTAGCTTTAAAGTAACGAGGTTGAATTAGCTTGTTCAAGAAAAGAGCTATGAAATATATCTCCACTGAGTTGGAAAGCATGCCTGAAATCTAAAAAATGCTTCCTCATCTAAATCTAAATATTATTTTGTTAGTTTCCTATATTGCAGATTGTTATACATCGTTAAATGAGATCGTTTCCAAAGCTGACTGGTCAAGTCAGACATACACATTTCTCAAAACACTATTTTTTTTCCAATTTCAATGGTAAAATCGATTAAAATCAAATCCAGTCATCAGTTCACTTTAATAAGCTCTCTACTTCATAACCTGAATCTTGGCTTTGAACCTAAACACCACAGACCATAAAAATCCCAGACACCAGGAAATCAACTCGCTGCTTCCTAGGTAGGAATTGAGCAATATGCCTCATTCACCCTTAAAGTTAGAATGCAACGTTGCTGCAAATGACAGATTCTAAAAAAAAAAAAAAAAAAAAAAAATCAGTAAAAATACAAATCACTATTAACAACAGATAACATAAAATACCTCCTTGAATGCCAAATGGAAATCAAAATCAAAATTAAAAATTGTCAGTGCCTTGCAAATTCACACACACACACACACACTCTCTCTCTCTCTCTCTCCTCTCTCTCTCTCTCAGAAGTTCTCCGGTTACTTACTGGGGCGGTTCTGCCGTCCTGCTCACATCAGCGCCCTGCCTGTCCGGCTGCCAAGTGCCGGAGCATGCCTCGAGCAGCTGTTTCCTTCAAGCTGGGCTCTGTCTTACCCAGTCACATGCGCCTCCTGATAAATACGGCTGCCTGCTGCCGTGCCAGGAGGTCAGAACCTGAAGATCATTATTCTCCTAATTCGCAAGCCTCATAACCCCTGAGCTGGCTCAGCCGTTTCATTAGCACGCAGAGCAGTACGCTCCACAATTTGTTTTCTTTTAGTGGCAAACCCCAAACAGCTGATAAGTCACCCTGAAGGGCAGGTCACGGCAAGTGGAAGGTTGATGCGTGTGGGGGAGGGGGAGGGGGTGTGGGGGGAGGGGCTGCCCGCCCCTACGCTCCCTCAACTCCCTCGGGTTTTCACTGGGGCTCTTGACCAGCAAGAAGAAGGAAGCACAGCCTGGCGCGGCAGGTGGAAACCGTGCTGCGTGCCGGAGCCCCCGGAGGCCATCAGAGTGCTGCTCCGTCTCGGTTTCGTCTTCTCAGCATCCAGGCTCCGGGCTGCGGGAAGAGCTGTAAGACTGGGCAGCCCGTTCTGAGGAAGGCAGACTAACCAGCTCAGAATGTTTAGGTTTAATTTCAAAGGCCAGGGCTGCTGTGCCTAGCGGTGCTGAGGGGCAAATGGGTGAGGGGCTAAGGAAGAATATCAGATGCGGCTTCGTCTAGAGAGCCAATGGAGATGACTTTCAGGTAACTTAAGACCGAGCGTCCGCACACTGTAGTTATCTGTTGGATCGTATCCACATTTTGGGGGCACAGCAGAGCCGTTGAGATTATCAGCTAGGGAATCAGAGTGGAAACAGAAATGATCACAAGATTTACAAGCCACTTTACAGATGTGCTGCCTGCCCCCTTTGGTGCTAGGAAGTGGAACCAACCTGCTGTTTCCTGTGCTGCTCAGGAAGGTGGCAGACCATCTGGGTGCCTTGCTGAATTCACACTTCTCACCTTAGCTGATTGTCCCCCCCTCTCCAAGGAAAGCCTGTGGCCGCTCTGACTTTGGATAGCACCTGACTTCTTGGTAGAGTAACACCGTGTAAAAGCAGAGCCCAAGCAGGGTAGAATGCAGATGGGACAGGCAGTCAGCTCATCTGCCATCTGAACATCCAAAAAAGATTTTAAGAGGTTAAAATGCCCCAGGGGATTTCTGCACCATAATGAGCCTGTTAAACTGTCAACCTTGATTTTTAATAAGTGAGATCTTACTCAGGAGCTTGTGTGGGCAACCTTTCATATCTGGGTTTTGTCTCATAATTATTTACAGAATTAATCAAACCAGAAGTTTCCCTCCATACAAAGGATAAGAGTGTTTTTCCAGAATAAAAAAAAAAAGACCAAAACCCCTCATTCTTGCCATTCTTTCAGGGGACTAATTTGTTACCAACATGTGAGCGACCAAAGTGTAAATAGAAAATTTTTTTGCAAGCTTCAAAACCTATCCCTTTTGTTCAGAGTTAGTAATACAAAGAAACTACAGATATTAAAATACAATGTGCTAAAATATGTCACCTTCATAACCCTTTTTCCTCATGTGACAATCATTAATCAGAAACAGAAAAGGAGGCCTACTGAAGATTCAAAATGTTATTTTGATTTATTTATACTTTGCACTTACGGTAATGGAAACTTTTGTGATCTTATGGCATCCATCAATCCCTTTATTTGCAACTGGTGGTGTTAATTATTCTGATGTTCCATTGCATACCGCAGAGGCTTCTGGAAACCCTTCCACGACCAATTAAAAAAACAGCCTCAGGAAAGGTAAGCATAGAAATTCTCTCATTCTGTTTGGAGAAAGGATGGATCCAAACCATAAGTGAACTGTCAACACAGACCAAGATCCTGGACATTTCTGACAGCGTCCAAGAATGTCACTGAGGTTCCACAAAGGCACTCTTCTAGCCTTGCAAAGAAATGGGGAAATCCCCCCTTTCTGCCCCAGACACCTATAGGTACCAATTTTCAGCCTTCAACTCCAAAAGAAATACCCTCCTCCGGCCGAACGCCATCCACCCCCGGGGGCTTTCTGTCTCACCTTGGGACTCCCACCTATTCAGGATTCTTTGCCAACAATCATGCCTTCTCTCCCTGTCTACTCATCCTCCTCATTATCTAAATATGCTCACATGATTTTTACGTCCTAAAAACAATCCTTTTTGATCCTTTGCTCCATTAATTACTGCCCTAACCTACTCATTCCCTTCACAGGTGAGCTTCTAGAGAAACACTTCTTGTGTCCATCATCTTCACATCCCATTTACATTGAGGCCTGCTTCCAGTCTGGCTCCTCCCCCAACTTCACTGAACCTACTTTCCCCAAGTCACCAAAGACCAATGCTATTGGACACGTTTTTGCTTTTATCTTACTTGACCTCTCGGCTGCACTTGACCTAACGAACCATGCACTCCTTAATGTGTTCTCTTTTGGCTTCTGTAAAATTTAATTCCTACCTCCTTCAGCCTCCTGTGTGGACTCTTCTAATACCTGCTGCTCTCACATGTAAAAATCCCCTCTGTTCTTCCTGTTTTCTAACAGCTCTCATGTATCTTAATTTATTACTGAATGACTACAGTAGTTTCCTGATTAGTTGTCCTGCCTCCAAAAGTCTGTCTCTGACCTCTATTTATTTTATTTTATTTTATTTTATTTTATTTATTTTTACACTTTTGTACTGAAGGCCTCTCAAAAACCATGGTAGAATCTTAGGCATCTTTGTATTCCCAGAACCTAGGTCAGGGCTTAAATCCTTCTTTTGTACATTCTGTTACTGTTGCATTTCTTACTCTGTGTTATAATTAGGTCTTAATGTGTCTATGTCCCATCCAAACTTTTTCGACCTTAAAGAAAGCCTGTGACTTTTTCATTTTATATCCCGCAGTGCCTAATACAATGTCTGACCTGTAGGAGACACACAGCGGAAACAATGCTGAATGAGTAAATGAATGATTAAAGAGAAAGATCTTCTGTTTATTCCTCACAGAAAAGATACAAGAAGAGTTTACAGAAACTGATTTTATATTAGGCCACCAAAAAATCTTATGTCCCCCCCCCAAAGAAATTATTTTCACCACATTCTATGACCATATTGTAATATAACTATAAAATAATTGCAAAAGTGTAAGTCAAAAAAGAGCCAAGCTCTTGGAAAATTTTTATGACTCTTCTTTAGGAAAATCATTGATTGGAAAGAAATCAAAAAAGCAATCACAGGATGCTTAGAAAGGCTCAGTAATGAGAATACCACATAACCAATATCATAGGTAGAGCCAAAAGAGTTAATTAGAAGCACTGACCTAAGAAGTTGAAAAACAACAGATCAATAATCATGGAAAAATGTCAGAGTTATTAAGAAATTGTTTCCAAAAAAGTTTTTAGTCCAAATTACTTACACAATCAAGTTCTCCCTGAGTTTCAAGCCACAGATAATTCCCAGGCTGTATAAAATGTTCAAATGGACAAAAGTAACAGAAAGCTAACATAATACCCCAGACATAAAAACAAACTGATAAAGCATAATAATGGAAACCACAGACCAACCTCACATATAAACATAGTTTACCCAAGAGATGTAAAAAACTCTGAATATTAAGGAATGCATTAGTATGATGACATGATGGAAAAAAGCCTTTGAATTAGCACAAGAGGTACTCTTGAAAAGTCTTCTGATAAAATTCAATATCAATTTTTTAAATTAATAAAATGGAGTTAGGAAAATTTTTCTTGGCATGATAAAGATTATCCCAAACCAAACACAAGCGTCATACCTAATGGTGGAGTAGTAGAGATATTAACATTAAAATGAGAAACAGAAAGGGTGCTCATCATCACTACCATCACACAGCGCTCTTCTGGACATTTGAGCCCTTGCAACCAGACAAGAGGAGAATAAAAAACAAACAAACAAAAAGTAAAGAAGAATTATGAGAAAGCAAGAGACAAAATTACCCAACTTGCATATATTATAATCATTTACTTAGTAGGAATAACTTTTAAAAAATGTTTTAAATAATTAGAAATGTCAGTGAACAATCACAAAACACAATTAATTGGGTTTCCCAAATAACAGCCTAAAACTGTTAGAAAAATCATGGAAAAAAAAAAATCTCATTCAGAATGGCAACAGCAATAACAAAATTTCTAGGAAAGACAAGAAAAGTGAAGAAAATATGAAGAAATTTATAAAACTCTACTGAGAAAATAGGAAATATTCCAATAAATGGAGCATTCTATGATTTTCCAGGACTGGAAGACTCAACATTGTCAGGATGTCCATTCTCCTCTATTTAATTTATAAATATAATTAAATTTTGATTAAAGTGCCAGAGATTTTAAAAAACAGGTCCCCCCAAAAAAAAATTCTGAAGTTTATGTGAAAAAAAGAAACTGAGAATGGTAAAGAAAATTTTAGAAAACAACAAAGTGGGTGGGGGGGTACTAGGTATTAAATAGGCTGAAAACATCAAGAATTAAAAGTTCGATTCTGGTGCCAAAAGAGGCAGACCAATGGAGCAGAACAGAAAGCCAGAAATATAAAAACAAGTACTATATTAAAATGTTTATTTGTTAAATATGATATTTAAACCCAGTGGGAAAGGAATGGATTATTTAATGACTGGTTGAATAGTTAAGTATTAGGAAAAATAAAACAAATTACTACCAATTATTAAAAGAAAAATCAGGGCGCCTGGGTGGCTCAGTCATTAGGTGTCTGCCTTCGGCTCAAGTCATGATCCCAGGGTCCTGGGATCGAGCCCCGCATCGGGCTCCCTGCTCCGCGGGAAGCCTGCTTCTCGCTCTCCCACTCCCCCTGCTTGTGTTCCCTCTCTCACTGCGTCTCTCTCTGTCAAATAAATAAAATCTTTAAAAAAGAAAAATCAATTATTACCTCACAAAAATAAAATCAATTACCTCATACCATACACAAAATAAATGCCTAGCGGACAAAAGAGCTGAATGTGAAAATAAGACCACACATGAACTTAAAGAAAATCATGTGATTGTTTTTATAATCTTAAGATTATTTTAATTTTAATTATTTTAATCATGATTAAATGATTTTATCATGAAAATTATTTTAATTATGATCACAAAAGCAGAAACCATTTAAGAATGTTTTAAATATTTAAATAAGTAAAAAGTAAAGTTTATGTATGTCAAAAATAACCCCACCATAAACAAAATTAAACCACAAATGACAGAATGAGATTAAAAAATGAAACCTGTAAGGTAAAAGGTTAATAGCCTTAACATACAAATAGTCTTTATCTTTAACAACTAGGCAAAGAATATAATAAAGACCTTACAAGTAAAGAAATATAAATGACCACTTACACACATATGAAAAAAAATCCAGCTTCTTAAAAATGAGTACAAATTAAACAATGATAGGATACCATGTATTACCTCTAAACTTGACAAAGATAAAAATTGATAATCCCCAATGTTGTTGGCAGGAGGTTTTGGAAAATGGCACCTTTATACTCTGCTGGAAAGAGTATAAATTGGTATCACGTGTAAGAAAGATAATTCTGTGATATGTAGCAAAAGCTTTTTAAAATATGTAGACCCTTTAATTCTTCAGTTCCTCTCCTAGAAATATATCCCAAGGAAATAATATGGATTTTCATATGTGCAGGAATGTTTCTCACAGCACTGTGTATACTAGTGAAAAATTAGAAAAAGTCTATGTACCAAAAGTAGTTGAATAATTTATTATACATTCATAAGACTTTGTATTACGCAATCACCATAATGTTGTTGAAGTACATTAACATGGGAAAATATTCAGCATAGATTAAGTGGAAAACACAAGTTATAAAACAGTTTATATACTATGATCTCATTTTTCTAGGAAGACATGTGAACATAAGTAAAAGTCAGAAACATTATATAGTTGACACTTGAAACACACAGGGGTTAGGGGCCCTGACCGCCCACACAACTAAAAATCCTTGTGTAACTTTTGACTCCCTAACCTTTAACAACTAAGAGCCTTCTGTTGACTGAGCCTTTTCCGTAACACAGACAATCAACACATATTTTGTACATTATATGTATTATAGGCTGTAACCTTAAAGTAAGCCAGTGAAAAGAAAATATTAAGAAATTACATTTACAGTACTGTATTTATATATATAAAAAAAAATCCACTTGTAAGTGCCCTGTGCAGTTCAAACCCATGTTGTTCAAGGGTCAACTGTGCATCAAATTTTTAATAGCAGTTATCTTTGGGAGTTGGGGTCAGTGTTTCCCCCCCTTTATGCTTATCACTTTTTTCCTACTGTTTCTATCATAATTGTGTATCAGTTGTTCATTTGTAAATGAGATCTTTTTTATATAAAGAGACCTACCAGCATACTTAAGTGCTCTAATCATCTACACAAAGAGGAGAAAACCATAAGAAATGTGATCAAGAAAAAAGGACCCCGAGCAGGAAAGCCTCAGCATCCATTAATAAGGTCAGACACTTCTTCCCGACTAAGTCTCAGTTCTCTACCCTTCTGTTCCTGGACCCAATATTGGATAGCAAGTCACTGAAAGTGGTGGCATGACCAGGTTCAGAGGATGCAGGAAGAGGAAAGAAGTATGGTCTTGCTTGAGCACCTTGGGTTCAGAGATGCCCTGATGGGCCTTTATGCCTACCCCAGTTATTCCCTTAAGTAGAATTTCCCAAATGGTTTCCATCCTATGCACACATGGTCAGAGAGCAGGAACCTAATCTGCCAACTGCCCCCTGGTGAAGCTGCCCGTCTATCATTCCACGTTGTGCCAAATTCCTCCTCCAAATTGGTGACACACCACCTGCTGGTCAATTTGAGGTACTAACGCCATACTGCATCCTCACCCCCACCTCCCTTTCCTTTCAGCGGACCTTTCACACATTACTTTCTTATTTCTACTGGGTCATCTCTTTCTCAGATATACACTTCTTTCTTTTTTCTTCCGACATTTGTCTAAGTATCACGAGGGATTTTCTCTCCCGTTCTTGTTCTTCCCCTATTCTTCCCCTTGAGCCAAAATAACCCCCTAGACACAATCAGTTATCGTTAAGGGTTGTGCTAGCCACATGCCTGTAACAAAGAGAAAAAATTGTGAAAAAAATCAGAGTGGAGTTTTTAATCTCTAAAGCCCTTAAACAAAGCAAACCATTGTCAACAAATGAAAAAATATAGCGTCTGTGTTCAAAGTACATTGCATTTAAGGATTCACCAAAGCGCGTGACAAAACTCTCTGCTCTCAAAGTTTAGTCTCTCTTGGAGAAAATGGAACATGCAGAAAGCCATATATAAGGAATTATAATTACCATATATCATAACAATTAGCATCTATTAATATTGTAACATACCAATATAGTATTAATAATATATAACAAGCTAACATCTGTGCAAAATACTCATTTAATTCTCACAACAATGCCCTCAGGAGATGCTATTATTACTCTGATGATGACCTTTAATGAGATTAACTAGCCTGACCACAGATAGTAAGCAGCAGAGAGAGAGAAATACAGATGCAAACAAACCCAGGTCTCTCTGCTCCAAACCTTCCACATTTACTGTTTCCACCCAGCCAAATGGTTTAGTATCCACAGAAGTTTTCATAGACTTGCTCGTCTTTTTCTAATTAAACCTGCTCACACTCATGCATAATAGCCAAGTCAACTGTATTGCACTTTAGGGTCTAATTATTGGCATTACAACAGCAGTTGTAACTTACTGATTTACAAGTGAACCTTTTGACACAAGCCACTCATAAATTGGAGATGGGCTGTATAAAAATAAGGAGACTGAATCAGGAGGACAGCCTCTATCAGAGGAAGCCTCTGCAGAAGCTGCTCCCACACCCTGTCTGGATGCCCTGCCCCCTTTCTTCAGCATCTCTGGAGAAACCCCCAAATTTCTGGACAAATCAGTCCAGTTTAAAAATGGACTTCCTCTTTTGGTCTCTTTCTTATTCTTATATTTTATCTCTTTTCTTTTTTCCTTTTTGTCAAATTGCATTTGTTTTTTAAAAACACATTACATATTAGTGTCATTGCATTTACTTAATCTAATTCATTTAAATTTACCTTTACAGCAGATTTTTTTCCTCCATCTAATCAGCTTCTTAGACTAGGCTAGATTTCTAGCTGAAGCTGGATTCAGTAAACATGAGAAGGAAAAGTTAGTATCCATGACACAAATCACCTCACTTAGCATAATTACTTACATAATAAATTTTTCCAGTAGTTTTATTTCTAAACCCTGATTTGACAGCAACTTTCATTAATCTTTGAAGATCTTACCCCTATAAACTAAATTTTATTTAGTGGTCAAATTAATCTGAATCTAAATCTTCTAACATACCACTGCTGCTTTCAGAATTTAGTTCTTTTTTTCTTTTATTAGATTTATTTATTTATTTGAGAGAGAGTGCACACGTTGGGGGAGAGGCAAAGGGAGGGGGAGAGAGAGAATCTCAAGCACACTCCCTGATGATCATAGAGCCTGATGCAGGCTAGATTCCAAGACCCTGAGACCATGACCTGAGCCGAAATCAAAAGCTGGCTGCTCAACCCAATGAGCCACCCAGGTGCCCCCTCAGAATTGTTTTAGTTCTTGAAGAAGTTGCTTAGAGGGAAAAAAAAAAAAAAAACCCAACTTCCTAAGGCTGCCTCTGTGCATTTTTCTGAGAATCATTTAGTGTGCAGAAAATAATAGGGCAATTTCAGATTTATAATTTCCTTTCTATTCAAGTTTCAGCATCATTGCTGTTTCAAAGGAGAAAATACAAAGCTGATTCAGGGAAAATGAGGCAAAGAAAATATTAAAAATTTTTTTTTCTCAAAATGTGTGATAGCTAAATGCATGAGATGGGCACAGTTTGAACTTTGCAGGAATCATAGGAAAAGTGCCGTTAGAAGCTCCAAATCCTCTTTTTTCTCAGATGAGAATTTGAGCCCCTCCTGCCTTACGCTCCCCATCCTCCCACTGCGGCTCCACTCCCTGAGTCTTCTAAACTGTCCTGGGCTCATACCATAGCCCACTAGTCTTGGCTGGAAGATGATGCTCAGTGTACACTTTCTGAATGAAGGAGGGAATTTTTACACCACGGTTGTAATTATCAGATAGACATCTGATTTTGATACTAAATCCATCCGCTAAAACTGTACATGCAGAAAACCGGATTTTCTGCCTTTTGAAAGTTCAAGTTATGCTACTTCACTTTTACAATAAAAGAGCTGCATTAGCACCAGTTTTTGCTAACCAACAGAAATCCAAAGAAAGGTGAAAAGCGAAAACAGTGTTCAGCATTTGGCAGTGAGCCCTCGTAGAGGCAGGGCGCACCCCAGAGCCACGACTGTGGCACCCCCGGCGGAGAGTGTGGCGCCACCAAGCTCCTTTCCGGGGAACTACACTCAGCATCTCAGTATCAAGCCACCATTGCTTTGAAGGGTGTGAGCATCTGTGCTTTTCGTCGATTTATTTTGTGCATCCATTAGTAAGATGTGATATCAGAAAAGCCCCAGAGGTTATTTTTGGAGTGTGGGCACGCTCAAAAAAATTTCCATATAAATTAATAATAAATTATTAATATAAATTAATTAATCGCTTCATTGCTTTACGCTATTTTGGCTTAAAAAGGTTTCATTTCATAGGAATGCTCTACTTTTGAATATCTGGGGAAACCTGTAATTCTAAACAATGTCAATGTTCTACATAATCACTTCGGCTCTTCACTTTAGCTATCACAATATCCAAAACCAGCTAGCTGACTGCAAGTCCTGTCTTCCAGTCCTTTGTGCCAAACTACTTGCTTACATTTTAATCCAACCATCACCACCTCTAGGTTATAAATCTGTGAGGATTGAGCGTCTAACCTCATTTCCATATCCTTTCCTGAAGTATCATTACCTTTATCACACACTTCATTAAACATTGCCATGATTTATTTACACTGTGTTTGCTCAAGCTTTTGGCGGCAGTCTTGGGATTACTTAGAACATTTGTGTCTAGAAAGCCTTTGGATGAGATATTCTTCATCATGACTGCCTGGGAGAACACAAAGGTAACCACACACAGAGCAGGAACCCATTGAGTAATGAGGATCTAATATTACTGCAACCGGATTTTCTGATTTATAGATCAGAGGGGGTAAACTAAGAAAGCACTTTTAGAAGCACATAAAAATGTGGTAGGAAAATTTCCAGTTTTCCTTCATGTTTTAATTAAACAAGAAGTTTCTGTTCTCAGGGCTCGTTTTGTGTTGCCATTCCTTTTAGTGAAAAGCAGTGGATCAATGTATGCTGTGTTCAAACTCTCAAATTGGGCAGGTGGAGGGGAGGGGTCAGAACTGAGAGTGGATGTTGTTTCTTTAATATAACCATAGGAAATGAGAACTCTGCAAAGCTTCTTGGCTAGTGGAGATAAACACATGGTCGTGAGAAATCAATGCAGGGGAATGCGGGCTAAAACAACTGAAAAATACCAGCCTACATGATGAGGCTTTGATAGGTATTTGAATGCCTATAAATTCTTTTTAAATTTATATCTAATGGTCAGAATAACTACATTATCACATGGAAGAATAGTCTTGTTTCCTTTTGCAAAATAGGGAAAGCAGGACTCCTACATTTCTTTTTTACTTTATAAAATATTTAAGTTTAAAAAGCAATAATGTTCATTGTAGCAAATCAAATGATACAGAGATAGACATAAAGAAAAATTTAGTAACCTCTCTGTCCTATCCACACCCATCTTGCCAAGGTAACATACACCTATGAAAAATGTATCTCATACATACACATATATATGGGGTTCTATTTTTAGAAAAAATTAGAAAATTTTTTAAAAATTAAAAATTATTTTAAAAAATCTGTATTTGAACTTTTCCCCTTAAAGTGTCATGTTCATGTATATTGGCTCCAATGACAATAATAGAGATTTAACTTATACTTTTTAATAGCTGCATCCTTCTCCACAGTGTAGTTATATCATACTTTATTCACCCTATTAATGAACATTCAACACGCTCCGAGTTCTGTGCTAGTATAAACAGTGTTGCACTAAACATCCTTGCCCATATACTTTTAGTTTCTGGTGTTTTTAATTCCGTAGTATAGATATCCAAAACTGGGATTATTGGGTTTGCAGAATTACTCATTTTACTATACATTCTCAGTTATTTTCCCAAAACTAACTTAAAATCAATGCAAACATCTATGGCCTTAAAAAGACTGACAAATATCAACTTAGAGAATCAAGATTTTAATCTGAGAAGCATTAAAAATTCCTTTCAGAATTATGTTCCATCAGGTATATTAACTAAGTCAATTATATTGAAGATATTGGCAAGTAATAATAGTTTTTAAAACCAAAATGTTTTAATCAAATCGACTCAAAATGTGTCAAAGTTAAAAGTTGGAGCCTATTTCCCTCCAGCTAGTCTTTAGTATCTTCACACAGCAAAAATTCCATAAACTTTAAAGGTCATTCCAGTTGTAGAATCAATGCTGATTAATTTTTAAAAATTACAAGTGAATGTGAACTGATATGTTATGAAGAACAAAAATGTTAATGTTGGACTAAAAATGATCCACGGTACTTTCAAAGAATGCAGTGGTGTTAGTGCGAAGAAGGATCAGTCAAAAACTCACTTGTTTCGATTTTATTCCCTGGACTGTGGCCTTAGTAACTGAAGAGCCCACTCTTCCCCATGCCATCCCCGTGAGACAGGAATGGGGGCCCACAGTTCAAACACAAGGATAGGAGTACCCACTGTCTAGAGCTCCACTCCTCCTGGTGGGGGCTGGTTTTCTAAAACCACCTCTTCAAAATTATATGGTTTTGCCACGTCATTTGGTTTGGGACTTTGGAGTGAGAAGTTGGGCAACACTTTTCTATATTTTTCACAGCATATATATTCCAACTGATACGGCTAGAGCAACCAACACACTCTTAAGACACAAGTGACCAAGCATAAGGTTCCCTGCTTTAAGAAAAAATAAGTTACAGTCAACATAAATTCAGGGAAATTTGTTCACATTACCAAAGCATTATTTGTTTTAGAAAGCCACTCATTGCAGGATTACAAGAAATGTGTGCACCCCTGGTGCACTGAAAATGGCATTCAACCAACCAAAATTCAATTCATATTATTCAAGAGCACATTTATTAAGTAAAATAAACATGAGTCCGATTTTGGACCCAACTTACTGGTCCAGATGGTCTGTGTCCTTTCCTTCGGAACAAAAAAGTGGGTAAGCAATTCCTTGCTGCCTGTGATGGACAGGCTATTTCACAATGCCACCCCCCCGCCCCTGCCCCAGGGCTTAAAGTAACCTGCTAAAAATAGCCCCTCAGGGCTCACATTAGCGTCCTTAGCTGAAGGGCCAGGTGAAAATACAAATTGCTTGAAATACGTCCTGCATTCTAATTCCACAGGACTACCATTAGCTGAAAATCCCCACTAATCCTCCTGACAATTCCAACATTAATAACCTTTTTCTCTTTTAACCATTTTTCCAAACTAGTAGGAGAGGCACTGTGTTGAGGGTTGAGATGCTGACACACTGGGGCACTGGGAAGTCAGGATTCTCATTCCCTCATCATCCACTCACCAGCTGAGTAAGCTTAACCCTTTAAGTAGAAAAGTCCTCAATTGTAAAAAGGAAATGATAATACCCAACTCAAAAGGTGGCCATATGGGCTGGGAATAATGGGCTGTATTTCAGGATTCTATCCTATAAAAATATTCAACAAGGGCACAAAAATAAATGTTAAGACAAGCTCAGTGAGACATGTGTAATCACAACAAAAAAGGGGAAAATAACCTAAGAAGAAAGGGAGATTGATCAAAATAATCACAGGGCATTAATTCAATGCCATATATATCATGCAGCCATGAATTGGATTGCCGTAAGAAGTGAAAAAAGCAAGCTGCAAAAATCACTGTGTATCAATGAGTACTGTTTTAAGCCAAAAAAAACTATGTATTTAGCTCCATTTTTATCACAATCATGTACGCTTTTGAAAGCACAGAAGATATCTACAGTGATAACAAGCAATAAACATATATCCACTCTGAAGAAAACAAGAGGGTTGCAAGAGTTGCGAGTCTTTCCTTTTTTACACTGTTCATTTTTGATATTGAGTACATTTATTTATAATAAACCTGTGCTGTTTTTATAATTAAAAATTGAAGACAATGAAGAATGCAATGAGAACTAATTACCGTAAAGCACTTGGCACAAGGCCTAGCGGGCTTTGATGAATGGTGATTATCTCAGTTAATTCTGTCCAGAAACTACAGAACTTCTTACGTAAAACGAGGTTACAGAAAGCAAGCGAACCTTGGTAACATGCAACCAGTTATGCTCGAGTGTGACCCTGATCCGTTTTATTTTTTAAGTGACTGTTTATGATCTTGATGGTGGTGAGAGCTTCCTGGGAATCTACATAAGTCAAGACATCAAACTGGATACTTGCAATATGCACCTTTTATTATGCATCAATTATACCTCGACAAAATTGTTTAAGAGAGAAAAAAGGTGGAGCTAAAATTTTCAGCAGTAATAAGATGACGGATGGGAGAATGAGCTCGGAATGAAAGGTTTCTAAGGTCTTTGTGTTATTCAGAAGAAGATGTCAATATGAAAACATTAGGATTAGACTTTGTTATATCAAATAATGTCTTTTATGTGCAAACACTTACAAGAAAAGAAATAGAAGACATAACTTCCAAAACACTAGAGGGGAGAAACTAGAATAAGGAAAACTTGAAAAATCCAAAAGAAGCAGGAGAGGAGACAAAAAGAACCTTAAAGAGAAAATAATGCTATTGACTCTTCATAGCATTATAGACTGTCTGAACTCACCATTAAAATGCAAAGACTATTATTAAATAAGAAGCAAAAGGATGGACCCATTTTTTAATCAGTTCAGCTCCACAGGTGTAGGGTGTGTGTGTGTATGTGTGAGCGTGTGCGTGTGTGTACAGAAAAGAGGATCAGATATGTTCCCTCAACTCAACCTTCTTTATTTTTCTGAAGCCTTGAAATTAATGGAATTAATAACAAAGGGAATGGACTTGGTCAGGAGGGGCGAGGGTGAGGGAAGCATAAGGGAGGCAAAGACAACTGGCAAACAGCGCGTTTGCCTGCCAGGACCTCAGCAGACGGTAAATGCAAGGCGCAGAGAGCTGTCTAGTGGAGACCACATGAGGCCACCCTTCCCACCTACAGTGAGGCCCTCCAGCCAGCGTGGGGCTCGCCTCTGGGCCCTCGAGCTCCTCTTCTCGGGAGGAGGTCTGAAGATAAAGAGGCCTCCCCTGCCTGGCGGAGCCAGAACTCTTCTGAGAAATGTGAACCCCACACAGCCACAACCAGACAGGACAATTCATCCATGCTTTCATGGAATCTGCAAAACTGGGTAGATGGTTCTAATCAATCTTATCTGGAAAACAGATGGAAAATTCTTCCCAGAAGTTAATTACTTAGTCTTATTCCAAAAAGAGGCCACGTGGCTCCTCTGGCCATGTGTGCTTGGCAGCACTTTCCTGGCCTCTACTGAGGGGACACGTGTTGGGGCTGCCATGCGGGCGGTTGTGGGGGAGACCCTCGGTGACTAGGAACAGTCAGTCCTACCGTCGTCCACTGCCCAGGGAGGGCAGGCACCTCCACACGTCCTTCCTTGCCCAGTTACCTAGGAACCTGCCCACTGGGTGCTAACATAGAAATCGAATCAGACAAAGAGTCAAAAGACAGACAAACCATAAAAGACTATGATAGAGAACAAACTGAGAGTTGATGGGGGGGAGGTGGGCAGGGGGATGGGTTAAATGGGTGATGGGGTGTTAAGGAGGGCACTTGTTGTGTTGAGCACTGCGTGTTATATGTAAGTGATGGAAACAGAACACAACAAAACCCAAAAGACAGGATTCCTCCTACCAGCTCTGCCTTAATCTAGTTGAGCGATAGTAAGTCAGTCCACCCCATTACCATTAGGAGTCCCCCTAATCATCAATAAAGTGGGAATGACGGTATCTGTCTCGCAGGTGTTTCTGGAAAGCTAATGAAACGAAGTACTTTGAAACCCATCATATATTGTGGAAATGCAAAGTGTACTCATTTCTTACATTGGTAAGACAGCTTTAAGGCTTCATAGTACCTTTGCCGACATAAGATCCTTGCCTCCAGAGGAGGTTAAGGAGTTTCAGCTGACATTTATGACATGCCTAACATGCCCATTCTTAGTGACAACCTCATCTGCCCCTCCTACCTTTGGAACTTCTTTGGTATTTTGGGCTAAGTTTATTGGTCCAGGGATGGGCATGAGACCCAAAGTGGAGTAGTCTTAATCCTTCTCTTGCTTTGGCCACATTTGAGCGTTTCAGGGATGAACATCTGATTTGATTCAGGCAGATGATTCCCTAACCTATGATGAGTCACTGCCCCATGCTTTTCAGACCTGGAGCCAGAACATCCATTTTCCTGCGGCCAAATCTTAAGACACAAAACCTAGAACCTATTAGCAGTCACATTTTCTGCTTTGCCTATACAATTCTAGGAGCTGGGAGTAGAGGGCTGGTGTCAACCTTCAATTAATTCTCTAGTTTTAGGTATAAAATGCCTTACTTCATCTGGGCCCTATCCAAAGACCAGGCTCCCCAGTCTACACACCCCATGTTTTAACTTCTTGAGAGAACAAACTGCCAGAATCCTGCTATGGTGAGAGAGGAGCAGTCTCCCAACTGTGTGAAGCTGGGGAGGGGATCTGGAAAGCTAACTGCTTTTTTTTTTTTTAAGATTTTATTTATTTATTTGTCAGGGAGAGAGAGAGAGAGCGTGCACACACAAGCCGGGGGAGCTGCAGAGGGAGAGGGAGAAGCAGGCTTCCCGCTGAGCAGGGAGCCTGACATGATGTTTGGGGCTCGATCCCAGGACCCCAGGATCATGAGCCGAAGGCCGACGCTTAACTCACTGAGCCACCCAGGCAACCCAAGCTAACTGCTTTTTAAGAAGATTTCAAACCGGTCCTCCTCAAATTGGCCTCATCTTCACCAATTTGAAACTACAGTTTCAAGGGTACCTGGTGTCACTAATTCCTGGGTCTTGGAAAGGTTCTCCAGTACAAATTGGATTAATTTTCTCATTTCTATTGTTGAATTAGTAGCCAACTGTTTCCCAGCTTTCCACATATTGTCACTGTGTATTTGTGACTTTAAAAACACACACACATACACCAAACCCCGTGACCTCATTTGAATGGGATCACAGAAAGCAGAAGAGGAGTTAAATGTTTGTGCTACACCCTTCTTTCACTATACAATACAATCATCACTCTTCAAAATACTCAACCCTCTGTGGTGGTCCCTGTGGGCCCGGCCTCTCCCAGGCTCTCTACCATGGCCACCTTTCCCAGTCTTGTGCTCCAGATTTCAAAATTATCCCTCTTCCCATATGACTTTCCTAAGTTATAAGGTTATATACATAACAGAACTTAGAAAAGCACAGATAACCCAACTTTATGTAGAGGTATCAGGGATCAACTTGCTCCTATTTGGAATAGTTACGGTTTTTGAAAAGTGACTTGTGTTTCTTTGTATGTGTGTGATTTCAAAACTCATGTATGTTCACCGCAAGCGATCTGAAAAGTATAGAAAAGCACAAAGGAGAAAAATAAGATCAACGCTAATCACACCACTCTTAAAATTTTATTTTCTCTTTATATGTATGATAACCAGCAGATAGATGGTCCCAGTCATCCTCCTATGGCTTATACCTCAAGGAATTTATAATTCAGCTGATGAGAGAAGAAAGTCCTGGAAAATGAACCATCCAGGCATCTAACGACTGAATTAAAGAAATATCACCAAACATCATGTGATAGCGTGTCATAGCACGTCAGAAGAGGGCAATGTCCCTGAAGACTGATGATGGCTTCATCAAACAGGGCAGATGTGTGCTGGGTCTGGAAGCCTATAGGATTTGATTGAGAGAAAGAAGGGGGAGTGGCAGAATTCTAGTCTCCTAGATCAGCACAGGAAAATCCACAGAGAGAACGATATGTTCAGGCACGTTTAGGAGACATGTTGTTGGCTAGGGTCTGGCAGAGAGAAGTAAAAAAATAAAATAAAATGCTCTATTACACCTGACAGCCAGGTGTGTAAGACATAGCTTCACAAGCATGAGCCTCTTCTAAAAACTGCCCCCATCCTCTGGATTTGTCCTGTGATTCCTCTCTCAAGGTCATAAATGCCTAGACAAGGAATGGATACCTGAGGCAAGTTTAGGCCAGTCTGATAATCAGATTCTTTCTCAAGGGAATTTGGAATGGAAAGCAAGAGATGTATCCATTTTGATCAGTGCTTGAATAAAAAGAACCTTCAAACTGGGGCGCCTGGGTGGCTCAGATGGTTAAGCATCTGCCTTCGGCTCAGGTCATGATCTCAGGGTCCTGGGATCGAGTCCCGCATCGGGCTCCCTGCTCCTTGGGAGCCTGCTTCTCCCTCTGCCTCTCTCTCTCTCTGTCTGTCATGAATAAATAAATAAAATCTTTAAAAAAAAAAAAAGAACCTTCAAACTGAGGAGCTGATGGACATCCTCCATGCTGTGCTTGCTGAGGTAGAGGCAGGAAGAGCAGCTGGGGTTGGGGGAGGTGAGCAGAGCCTCTGAGGAATGGAGGTAGAAACCATCATGTTCCAGAATTCATGGCCTCAGAATCTGATCACTGAGTTTCTGGAGGGAGGCCCCTGCCGTTCTCCACTTCATTTCTTGTGCTTCCATGACATACACGTTTTCTTATAACCAATGTAGCTACGCTGAATGTATTTCCATTTCCTCAACCTTGGCTAAGATCCCAGGCCGTCTGCAGCCTTGTGTCAAGAGTTTAGCTAACGGACACCAGCCCCTCACGCAAGGGCCTGCCCTGGATAACAACCTGCAGAGTGACAGGTTAATGTAAGTTCCTGATAGGACCTCCCTAAAGACCCTTGTGATAAACAGTCTCCCCAGCCTCCCAAGGCCTTCCCTCATGCTACCCTGGTAAGACCACGTAAGACCTGGTGGGACTTAGAAAAAGCCACACTTTTTGGTTTGAATCGACCAATCTGGCCTTAACCCAGGAACCCCAAAGCATGCCACCCACAGCCTCTAACAAAGGCATGTGCTCAGGTCCTGTGCCTGCACCCCACCTTGACCTCCTTGTGTAGCCCCTCAAGGTATGCGGTGTGCTTCCTCCAGGACCTGTAAGTAGTAAATCTCTCTCTTTCAGTTTCTGTTGCGGTCTTCTGTTTTGCTCACCATCCAGCAACTCTACAGGGCTCTACTCAACAAATGTTAACGTCACAAAGTATAACACCCTCCAAGACAGATTATTCTCTCAGAAGTGTGGAGAGGTGAGTGTGAGGGAAGGGGAGAGCCTGAGGGAAGGAAATCAGCTGGACGGCTACTGATAGAGTCCCGGATTTAGGTAAAAAGGACCAAGAAGGGAAGCAGTAGTGACAGGAAGGGAGGAACGGAATGTGAGACACATTTAACAGGAAGGATGACCTACTGGGTTACCAGGAGGTGAAGAACAAGATGGAGGAAAGATGGCTCCAACACAGATGGGATGATGTCACCATCAAAGGAAAGAACACAGGGAGGCTGCATAGCTGAGGGAAGAAGGGTAGGATTTTCAGTTTGCACGTGCTAAGTTTGAAGTGAGGACAGAACATCGAGTAGAAGCATACGGACGGACACCTGGTCCTGGAATGCAGGCTACAATCCCCTCAGAGCTAGAGAAGCAAGGGTAGAGTTCTTTACATATGGAAGCCATGAACGAGCTCTCTGAGGGAGAAAGGATTTAGAGAGAGATGGAAGACAAGGACCTCTAGTAAATGGCTGCAATTGAGGGCAAAGAGAAAAAGAAAACACTCATCAAGACTGAAAGAAAACAGGAACAATGGGGCATCTCAGATTTCAATAGAGGACAATTTTAGGATAGTAAATGGTGCAGGGATCAAGAAGAATAAAAGTGGAAAGAGGTTATTTCCTGCATCATTTAGAAAGTTTCTGACATTATACTTTCAGTAGGGTCGAGGACAGAGCGGCTGATTTTACATGTTTAAAATCTTGAAAGAGAAATGAGAAAACAAAGGTGTTATGTGCCAGAAGACACACTGAGAATTTCAGCGGTGGAATTCGAGAAATCAAATGGGTAACTCATATGGGCAGCGGATTTAGGTAGTCTGGGTCGTAGTTTCCACAGCAAAGAAAAAATGTGAAGGTTTTAAAGGAAACGTCCTAGAAGCCAAAGAAATTGAGAGAGAGGATCCTGAAGAAGAGTGGGTTCATCAGTCAAGAGGGATAGGGGTCACTTCGGATACAGAAAACCCAGATGTGCATGCTCCAGATGTGGCCTGCCCCTTTGAGCAGCACGCAGCACAGCACCCACCCTTGATCTCTGTTGGCGGACCTCCCTGAACAGAGAGACAGCCCCAGTTCCCAGCCAGAAGGAAGGACAGGAAGGCAATCCAGAAGAGAGAAGTCACAGGAATACTTTATTCTCCTGGCCTAGGCTCCTGTTCTTGAGCTACATACATGATCTCCACCCCACCTATACGTTCTTGAATTCTCTTGCTGATTTGTGAAACCAACCAGTAGCCCTTGACCTTGCCCGAAGGGCAGTTAATGCCTTACTTTGCCACCCGCTCTTCATTTACTAGTGATGAGAAAAAGCCATGGTCCTTTCCGTAGGATCCAAGAGTTCATGGCACGCACGAAGATAGAAGAAACGGAGTCAGAAAGTGTTCTCTACATGCAGAGACCAGCTGCACACACCTCGCTCCCCTCCTCTCTCCCACCCTGGAGGCTGCAGGAAAAAAACCCAGATCCAAAGCAGAGTCCCTGGTGCTCTGGGTTCCTTTCTCCTTCGGAGAACTGAGCAACTGTGCATGAATCTCTGTCTCATGGGCCCACATAGTCTCCTTCACTGCAACCTTTCTCTCCGCCTTCCTCTCGGCCAAATGTTACTTAGGAAAACCTCACCCTACTTGGGAACAAAAAAAAGATCCTAAATATGGCTACACACTAAGGGCAGTGCTAGATGTACTTCATCCTTAAGGAAAAGGCAAATCCAAGGTTCAGACATCCAAATGAAAAGCTATCTCCACCGACAGGTCACAGAGGTAAGGCAGCCTCCTTAGGAAAGAATTCCACCTGTTGCCTCATTTTGCAGTGAATCTGCTTTCCTACTGACATTAAGGGACAAAATAAGTATGATATCTATTTTATACTTGTTCCCGTGCCTGGTGTGACTCGCTTCCCTACCAGCGCTTGTTGCTTTGGATATAAGGTGACGTGTGCCTTGATTCAGCATATTCTTTTTTTGTTTTAATTATTCATAGATGATTAATGTATTAATGTAATTACTAACATATTATTAATGTATGATATACTAATGTAGAAGTGATACATTAATAACTATAGTTCATTATAAATGCATTGTAGTAATTTAACAGATTTATAAAAATTATAAATATATAATTTATATAATATATAAATATATAATATAAATATGTATATAAAAGATTATTTATATTAATCATGATTTAATAAAGAATAAAATTTAATGTAATATATTGTGAATATAAAGTAAATACATTGTAATAATTTCATTGTAAGTACACAGTATTTTATTTTACTTAATTTTATTTATTTATTTATTGTTTTAGATTTTGTTTATTTGTCAGAGAGAGAGAGAGAGAGAGAGCACAAGCAGGGGGAGTTGCAGGCACAGGGAGAAGCAGGCTCCCCGCTGAGCAGGGGCTCCATCCCAGGACCCTGAGATCATGACCCGAGCCCAAGGCAGACGCTTACCTGACTGAGCCCCCCAGGTGTCCCAGTACACAGTATTTTAGGTGCGCATACCCCATCACTATTTATGACTTTGTTTCTTTTTTTTTTTTATGACTTTGTTTCTATGGGAAAAATGGAAAGTGAATTCAGAGGGCCAAGAAAATTCTTACAAACAGGTTTTTGGAGCACTACCAATTTGTAAATCATGCGATGGATGGTCATTATTTACATTTTAAATGTCTTTAACTTTTATTTTGACCTTCGAGTTTTCTGACTGCTTTAAATCTAGCTTTTATAAACAGACCCTCATGGAATAAGAAGTGAACCCAGACTACGATGGGTCCAGGGGGCTGAGACTCATTGCCAGGACTTCGGGGCCCTTGTCTCCAGCTCTCTGCCACTGGGGGGGCCACAAGAACCCACAGTCTTTTAGTTGGATCCACTTCCACCGGTTCTATTTTTGTATCCCCATCTTTAGCGCACAGAGCTATCTTTATCGCTCCAGCTGACTGGCATGAGAGTCCCCAGGGCATAGGAGTTATACAAGATTATTAAAGCATACTTCCTACTCTTCACAGAAGACAATGCAGAATGCCGAAAAGACATCAGCAAGCGATCACAATGCTAGAAGGAGTGTGCGTGCGTGTGTGTGTGTGTGTGTGAATTACTAAATATTTCTTTCTTTGTAATAAGTTGTATGCATTATTAAAACACAATGTTCATAATGCTTTCTGAAAGTTAGTTTTAGGCTGTGTAATGAAATCATTCCTATGCCTAAATTCACTTGAAAACATCATTAGAAAATAAGGTTTCTTACCATCATGTAACCCAGATTTCAAAAACGGGGAGTTTTTCAAAAATAAATAAAAAGAAACAGAATTAATTTTTGAAGAGTTTATTTCTTAGGATGAGAGAGAGAAGGCATGAGCAGGGAGAGAGAGACTCTCAAGCAGACGCCCCACTGCGCCACTCAGAGCCCACTGAGATCATGACCTGAGCCGAAATCAAGAGTTGTCTGCTTAACTGACGGAGCCACCCAGGTGCACCCGAATAGAATTAGTCTTTAAAATGTAGTTATTTAACCCAATATATCAAAACATCATCATTTTGACAAGTAATCAATATAAAAGATTATTAGTGAGATAGTCTACCTTTTTGGGGGGTGGGGGGCAAGTCTTTGATATCCAGTGTGTATTTTACTCTTAACACACATCTCCGCTAGGACAAGGCTCATTTTTACGTGCTGATCAGATTCAGGGGCCTGGTGGTTGCTGTATTAGACAGTGCAGATCTGAACAGAAAAGCTATAGTTACATAAAGAGCATGTGAAGTTCGGCTTGCGGCATCCTACTCTCTGTTCAGGACTCGGTGACACTTGTGATTAATGCAGCTGTGGCCACTCTCACAGGTAGCGACTAAAACTGAATGGCTGAAAAGCAAGCAAAAGATTGGCAGTTTTCGAATTTCTGCCCATTAGAGCAATGCAGTTGTTCATTTAGACTGTGTAACTAATGGATGCTTTAATACAGAAGAGGGTAATGGAGGTTTTGAAAAACTCCACATTTTTGAAATCTGGGTTACATGATGGTAAGAAACCTTATGTAACCTAATGATGTTTTCAAGTGAATTTAGGCATAGGAATGATTTCATTACACAGTCTAAAACTAACTTTCAGAAAGCATTATGAACATTGTGTTTCTAATGATGCATACAACTTAGTACAAAGAAAGAAATCTTTAGTAATACACACACACACACACAACTAGAAAATACAAAAAGACATTTGTGGCTCAGGTTATATTTCTACTGGACAGCACTGGTCTAGAGGCCTCCACAGCAAACAGCATGACCTGTAAGTGGTCTTTAAGATTGGAAGCAAGAGCTACTGTGGAATTGTGCTCCATATCAGGCTAATCAGAGAAGAATCTGACTTGGAGTAAAGGTTAAAACACGCCCTGCATGTTTAGTTTCTCCACCCAAAGAATTTCAAGAGTACCCAACCGGACAGTGAAGTTATGCTTATAGACACAAGCCACTAGGGAAGAGAAATGTTTCTACAGCGTACGGAATACCTGCCTCACTTCGCTCTTTCCTAGTTGATGATGCAGCCTTCACTTGAGCTCTCTGGTTGCTAATTGTGCTCATTCCACTACAGAGTGAATCATGAATTCACTTGCTTTGAGTTTTTGTTGTTTGTTCCCCCAACCATTGCTGCTAAAATGAAGACCAGGGATCATTTCATGGAAGACAGAACTATGAATCTGATATTTTTCCATTTAATAGAAAATAAAACTTTTAGAATTTTATGTATGGGCAACCAACCAATGGCTAGTTTATTATTAGAGGAGACACACACACACACAGGGAAAAGTTCACGCTGACCCCGAGTGTTGATATACATAAAAAGTTTAGTACCAAACCCCTGATGTGGGATTACCAGATTCCTGAATCAAAAACATACTGAGGGTCACTGCTCCCTTTGGCATTGCCCAGTCTGATCTGCTGACCAGCTTGTCTGCCCATAATTGTTTTCTGCCATTCATTTCCTCCAATTGTCAATTATTACTAAAACAATTATGAAAAAAAAAAAGTGTGTGTCTTTGTTTCCTGTTGCTGATGAATATAGTGAAGTCACAGACCAGGCTAGTGCATCATAATCTTTTCCATTACAATGAATTATGCTGTCACAAACAGGATACAGTTCTTTACTGGGCAAAGAGGCTGTAAATGGGGCTGAGTTAGCTCAGACATTATTGTCAGCCATGACAGCAAGAAATCAACCCTGGGACTTGGCTCTCCACTTTTTTTTAAACACACTGGTTTTTGTTCCTGATTATAAGAGAGTACATACTTATCTTGGAGAAAATGCTTATCCCAGAGACAAAGTAGAAAATAAAAATCCCCATTATCTCACCAAGGAGAGATTTCTATTGTTAATATTTTGATATGTAACTTTTTAATTAACTCTTCTTCATATAAACATATATAATTGTTAAGCAAATGAGTTCACACCGTGTATATAATTTTTTGCCTTCTTTTTCACTTAACATTTACTAAAAACATTAAATATTTTAATTAATGCCTATATAAAATTCCACATTGTGGAACATTACTTGACGATTTCCTCATTTTGTATATTTGTCCAAAATTTGTCCATTACAAATAGACACACATTCTTTCACATATATTTTGGTCTCAATCTATGAATATTTTCCTTAAGATATATTCCTAAAAGGTACATTACTCACTTCTGACTAAAAACTATACTGTGTATCTTGAAGTAAACATTTAGAATAAAAGGCCTAGGAAATTCTCTTAACAATAAAAGCAGATATGTGCATTAAAAGCTTAATAACCAAACTTGATAGTATGTACCCTCCTAACAAGATAAAGAAGTGACGTATTTTTCATGCTTACAAAGTTTAAGATAAATCTGAAACTAGTCTATTCAAAATGTCCTTCAGGCCAACCAACTGTAAGGGGGTATGTAACTCCACAAAGTCCTTTTCCAGAATCTCCAAGCACAACTAGCCTCCAAACCATTTAGGAGCCCGCAGATGATTCTGCAGTGATTCTGTGAACTCTTGGTTTCCTAAAGACCTTGCTTCCAGCAGCTGCCTGCTCTGTCCCTGCCTGGCCTGGGCGTCATTACCTGGGAGGGCCACTAGAGGGAAGCCGGGGACAGAGAAAAGAGTTTAACATTCATGGGCCAGTTTTCGGCATCATCTTTAATTCACCAGATAAGCAAGGAAAAGTAAAACATGAGGCACTGAAGGGAAAACCAATTTCGGAAATAAATAACCATGCAAGTAAAGAAATACGAAATTCTCTGAGTATACACTCTTCCCTTTTCCTCAGGGAGATTAACCAAAAGGTGCAGAATTCTGAGAGCTACCCATTAGAAAAAATTAAATACCAGGAATCCGATTAAAAATCACAGACCTGAGGGCGCCTGGGTGGCTCAGTTGGTTAAGCAACTGCCTTCGGCTCAGGTCATGATCCTGGAGTCCCGAGATCGAGTCCCACGTCGGGCTCCCTGCTCGGCAGGGACTCTGCTTCTCCCTCTGACCCTCCTCCCTCTCATGCTCTCTGTCTCTCATTCTCTCTCTCTCAAATAAATAAATAAAATCTTAAAAAAAAAAAAAATCACAGACCTGTACCTCTGAAACAAATAATACATTATATGTTAAAAAAAAAAAAAAAGATAGTAGGAAGGGAAAAATGAAGGGGGGATTTCGGAGGGGGAGACGAACCATGAGAGACTATGGACTCTGAGAAACAAACTGAGGGTTCTAGAGGGGAGGGGGGTGGGGAATGGGTTAGCCCGGTGATGGGTATTAAAGAGGGCACGTTCTGCATGGAGCACTGGGTGTTATGCATAAACAATGAATCATGGAACACTACATCTAAAACTAATGACGTAATGTATGGTGATTAACATAACATAATAAAATACAATTTTTAAAAAAATTGGGTGACAGCATGAACAACTGGTGCCTTTAGATCTTTGCAGATGCAGAAGGGAAATTCAGAGCAGATCTCGGGCTTCGGCCTCCTACACACCTGCGTTCCACTCTCTGTCTCTCGCTAGCTAGGTAGTTGTGGACAGATTACTTAACCTCTCCGAGCCTCCGTTTCCTCTTTTATAAAATGTGGCTAGCAAGGCAGCCTGCCTACGGGCGGTTGTGAGCATCAAACAAGAGACTGGACATAACAGGCTTGGCACGTAGGAAATGCCCAATCAGTGCTGGCCCATTGTGATCTCTTCTGCTTCTCTCCTCCCTCCTAAGCTGTTTCCCATTTCCAGCTGGTCGCTTCCGATTTCTACCCGCTGTCCATCATGGCATCAAAGTTAAGATGACTAAAACCAAAGTCCTCATCTCCCTCACTCACTCCCTGACCTGCTGCTATCGCTCTGATTGGCTCTTTCTCAGAACCGACCATGAAACATAACATCCTCTCTAACACTTCCTCTCCTCCTATAACCAAAGCCAATTAGTTTACAAAACAGGTCGATTTGTTCTCTAATGTGTCTCCATCTGGTTCCCTTCTCTCTGTTGGCAACCTGTTCTCTTTGCCCCACTGGGTCCTGTCTTAACTGGGCAAATTTAATTGATGTCATTTCCCTTTCCAAAGCCCCTCAGTGGCTTCCCAGTGGCTTTAAATTAGATTCTAAACTCCTCTGTCTGGCATTACTGTCCCACCCGTCTGACCCCAACCTCCTCCAGACGCTTCTCTCTGGCCCCATATGCTCACTGCCCCGGCCCCTGTCAAGCTGTTGACTCATAGCTCCCTGCTACGGTTGCCAGATTTAGGAAATTAAAACAGGGGACACCCAGTTACATGTGAATTTCAGATAAACAACAAATAATATTTCTGAATACGTATGTCCCATGCAGTTGGCTTCAAACACACTGGTGCAATGGGCCCACGTTACACTAAAAACAGTCTGTCGTCTCTCTGAAATTCCCATTTAACTGGGAATCCTGTTTTCCATCGGACAGTCCTATTCCTTGGGCACACCAAGAATATTGCTATCTCATAGGAATGTGCAGAGGCCCACACACACAGCTCCCATCCTGTTCTGGACACTCTTATCGCTTGCTATACCCATCAGCTCTTCCGCCCTGCGAGTCAGCTCACCCTCATAACTCCACGAAGCCTGCCTGGATCAGGACTTCCTTACCTGGTACCCACTATCTACACCGTTCATTTAGTTAATAATGAATGTGGTGTCAGAGGCTTTGTGTCTTACGTAATTCCCTTTCTCAGAGTAAATGCTGAGTTAGCAAAGGTAAAGATTGCTGTATAAGTAGGAAAACTTAATAAATATGCTTTAGTGGTGTCATGCTGCTATTAACCTGTAATATAGGGAGTGCGGGGATGAGGCATCGGAGAAAGAAAACCTCTAGAGGCTACTTATCAGAGACACACTAAAACCAATATGTGACTTCCCCCCCCCGCCCCCGCATCCCCACAACCAGGTGGGCGCAGCCGCCTGACCTTGGCATGCTTCTCCCCACACTCCACTTCAACATATCCTACAAGTTATGGACCACATGTGCTGACTTTTCCATTTCTCACCGCTTCACACTATCTCTAGAGTCATCTGATTTCACTTGTATTTAAATGTGAGGGCCAGAGGTGGCTCTATCATACAACCTACAAACACAGAGCAATTACAAGAGTCATGCTGGAAATCAAGCAATACATTTCTACTTAATTAATAAAAAAGCTAAAATTAGCTAACTCGAACATCAAATAGCCTCAGGAGCTTGAAAGTACATCAAGAAACTGGTGAAACGATTAAATAATCCCCCCCAAATCTATTTTAAATAACTGGGATTTCATGAATATATTTATAAGCATCTGTGGGGCCTCCAGAAACCAATGACCAACCATAAGATTTCTAAAAGTGAAAAAAAAAATATATTCTTAGAACAAAAGGCATAACGCCTAATTTTCTCTATTATTTAAACCTTCGACAGTGTTTAAACCATTTCTATTCTCGTAAATATGTCAGATGAGAGAGTTGTTTTGAAACCGTAAGGGCAGGGAACTCAACATTCCCGAAATCAAGATCACGGTCAGCACTGTGTCTATCACTAGACCCACATGGGGGACAATTAATGAGGTGACCTTGGGTTTCACTTTGGGGAAATAATAAAACAGATTCAGAATTAACTTGGCAGCACGGGGGTGTCTTGGAAATGCGTGCTAAGAGTTTATTTGTTTCTTCAGATCCATCATATTTATCCAGATTAACTTTATTTACCTCTTTCTTTGTACGGATGAAGTTCAACGAAGAAAACTTGTTCTCCCTATTCGAGAATACTACACTTTACTACAGTTTCCAAGGATGAATTCTAATTTTCTAATCAGAAAAAAATAACCCTTAAATTCTCCTAGGAAAGAGAGCAGCCAACGAGCTCCACGTGGAGACAGAACCATGGCTTGGCGTCCTCATGCCATTGGAAATCTGCCTGGCTCAGCCTCTCTGGCTCCCGGCTTTGCTATCTCCTTGTGACAGATTCTCAACATACCAATCTCAAACTGGGATAAGCCGGAATAACAGCAACACGTTTCCTTCTGCTCTTTCTTTTCAACAGACCGCTAGAAATGTATTCCTTTGTTGTCACTGCGACAACATTAATCAAGTTCCTTCAGGACACTAATGTGGGTATTCTCAGCGGTGGATGCAAATACGGTGCATCACTTAAACAAACGTACTTGTTTGATGGCAAGGAATGTTAAAAGAATTTGGAATGTTCCTAGGAGCTTTCCAAGTTTTTGTGGGCAGCATCAACTGTTCCTGGATTTAACCCATTCCCTTTTGACCTTTCCACTTCCAAACCCGGGGGCAATTTTCAGGCCACTCAGAAAATGTACGTGACACAGATGTTTTGAAATCCTAACTTAAATGTAAATAATTATCGTGAACACTTTCTATCACTAGAGCTGGTCAGTGCTGTTTTTGTGCTTCTGGAAGGTTCTCCTTTGTCTGAAAATGAATGTCCAGGAAAAGAAGCTTTGTATTAAAAACAACAAACAACAACAACTTTCTCTTCACTTACTTTTCTACGAAATTTAACTTTCAGTTAAAGCAACTTTTCTAAAGTTGACTATCTTTGCTTGAGAGCCAATTTAAATGTATTCTAAACCAGCAGTGATCGAAGAAATGGTACATGGATTATTAATCAGCAATGTGAAAGGACTGGACAGACAAACTCAAGAAATTATTTTTCAAAAATGATCTTCAGTAAAATCATTTATACTATTTAATCCCTGGCGATGATGAAACAGAAGAAAACTTAATGGACATAAAGCTATCTTAAGGAAACAACTACTATTTCAAGAGCAATATTTATCACTGTTACAAACTGAAGATGTCCTGATGGAGACAGGTTTCTACATTTCTTCAGAAATATAAGCAAGCTTACAAGCTTTTCATGAGGCCCTGCCCTCACAGCATGCATACTGTCTCTGGCTAATGCCCACTGCTCACCATATGCATGTAGACAAAACAATGGACAGTCTTAAAAATGACACTTACCTTAACTCACAGATGTGGAATCATTTCCAACTCATCCCTCTGTTGAACTGTCTTCTTTCCGCTTCGCCAACCCCTCACAAGTTTCTCTTCATGCATGAAAACACCTAGAGATTTCTGTTCTGTCTTCTAAAACGTTGCCATCACCTCCATAGCCCCAACGCTGGTCAAAAGTGGGGAGAGAAAAAAAAATCTCAAATTTGCAAGCTGTTTACTCCTCACAACGACAGTGAAGCTGCTAAGCTTTGAGCTCAATGAATTAAAGGTTGTTTGGCTAAATGGCAGGCACACTTCCTCCTATTCTTTCTGAACTTAGTTTTCCTGCCTCCAGTGGAGCTTTTTCCTTTCCTGGGCTATAAATAGGCTGGTCGTAAGAGCACTGAGGAAAGAAGAAGGCAGGAAATGTATGTGATTTCAAAAAGCAGTCTGAGGTGTGTGTGTGTGTGTGTGTGTGTGTGTGTGTGTGTGTGTGTGTGTTCCCTTCAAGTGAATACCAGTAAACAAGCTAAGGGAAATTCAGCTTTGGTCATGGTACCATAGTCAAAGTTTAACTTCCTATCATCTTGGTTGTGCTAAATTGACATTTACCACAAGCAAAGCTTGGGGTTGGAGATGTACCATTTTCTATATAAAATACCATCCACAAACCTACATCACCTCCTTCATTTCCCAAGGGAATGACCTACAAAGTGAATTTCCTGGGGGAAATGAGGTAGGGGGCAGACCATGGGGATCACCACACTGATTTCATTTGAAAGGAACTGAAGTACTTTCGGAGGCAAGGTTCAACAACAGGAAGATATCAACAGGTGGACGAGAAAAGCAGATACTTTGGCTTAAAAGAAATGATGAAGCTAAGTTTATAGACCAGTCAGCCATTGGCATTAAACTAAAGACTGTCCACGGTTTCACTACTCAAATTTGTTTAACTTCTCTCATAATTATAGACAACATAAAATAAAAATTAGATCTCATTTTTCAGATATCAGATGGACAGAGCCAAATGTTGATATTGTCTGATACCATTCGAGTGCGGAGGAGTAAGAATTCCCATAACAGTCGATGAAAGTACCAACTGGCATCAACTGTGTGGAGGGCAATTCTCAACTTCTTTCTAAATGTGGTGTTCACATACTCTAACAAAATATTTAAACCTGGTTGGTTTGGCAAAGTGGGAGTACAGATCTGGAATGCGGGGACAGTTTGGTTTGTGATAGACATATTTAGTGCTCTTTTGTTTTTTATAGTATGCATCCCATGCTTTAAAAACTTACTAATTTTCAGGATGCCTGGGTGGCTCAGTTGGTTGGACATCTGTCTTCGGCTCAGGTCACGATCCCAGGGTCCTGGGATCGAGCCCTGCATCGGGCTCCCTGCTCAGCGCGGAGCCTGCTTCTCCCTCTCCCTCTGCCCCTCCCTCTGCTTGTTCCCTCTCTCTCTCTCTGACAAATAAATAAATAAAATCTTTAAAAACGTACTAATTTTATTTTATTTTATTTTATTTTTTAAAAACGTACTAATTTTAAAGAAAAAATGTTATTATTTAAGGTCCTTCCTATGATTTTATTAGTTATCTATTGATCATCTATCATTTTCTGTCGGTCATCCCACATTTACCATCTGTTAACAAGCTGCTCTTTACATGGGGGGAACACTTTGAGAAGCAACACAGGGGAAGCCAGAGAATCTCTTGATAGGAGGGGCTACTCAGCGTGCTGTCCGCTCTCCGTGGACCAGTAGCCTCAGTAGCTGTTGGATCAGAATCTCAGGGGGTGGCGGGGGGTGGGCAGCAATCTGTGTGAACTCCAGGTGACTCCAATGCTCACTACAGTATGAGGAGCAGTGGTCTATAAAATTATTTTATTAATATCCCACCTTCTGAAAAGGATTTGGTGACTATAGTGAATAACACTGTAATGTGTATTTGCGAGCTGCTAGAAGAGTGGAACTTAAAAGTCCTTATCACAAGAATAAAATGTAACTATGTTTGGTGGCAGATGCTAACTCGACTTACTGTGGTGATCATTTCATAATATATACAAACAGCGAGTCATGATGTTGTACACCTGAACCTAATACAATGTTATATGTCAATTATACCCTGATTAAAAAAAATAAAACTGAACAGGATTTAAGAGAATTGATTTTGTTTTAGGGAAGAATAAGGAAAACTTCTAAATGCTTTTTATGCTGGTGACTCCTATTTAGAAGACCAGAAGAGTATTTACATATAATGTTAGGAAGACACTAATTTCCCCGTTACCTTGGAAGTGCCACCTGAAGCAAAGCAAAAGCAGTGGCAAGAACAAGCTGATGGTATTTAAGGGAGAGACAAAAGCTCTCTCTTACTTGGGGTAGTCATAATAAAAATGGATAAAGTCAAAGCCACCTTTACTAATATGTATATTTGAAAATGATACGTGGCCTGAAGTAAGATGAAACCAAAGAAAACAGGAAGAAATTAAGTCTCTGGAGGAAAACAAAATGTCCCATTTCCCTATTTTTGGTTTAGTGATTTGATTATTGTTTTCGGATCCAGCCATCCCTTGCTGTCCATTTGTAGCCTTCATGCTAAGACCTGTATATTAGAAAGAATAGGTTAAACAATGAGCTCAGCCAGAGCTGGTGGGGGAAAAGCAAGAGTATGTACATTCCCAGGCACAGATGGGGAGGAAAAGATTTCTTTAAAAAACAGAGAGAGAGAAAGGAGTGAATGACCCCGTTGTAACAGCAGAAAGGAAGAAGGAAGTCCAAGGTGGTCAGGATATAACAGCTGTAATGTACTGAAATGATTAAAGGGACACAAGTTGACATTGGCCAGTAAATGTCCAGCCACAGGGTAGGATGTTTCTGGGAGCAAACCATGCTCCCATGTGCAAAGCATGAACTCCGCAAAGAAACTCCAAGTCCATTTACCAGGCTTTCATTGTTCACTGGAAACGTCCCTTCTCTTTTTGTGGGGAAGTGTTTTCCTTCTCACAAAGAACAGCTTCACAGAGCTCCCTATATAGGCCATCTCTAAAAATGAAGCATTAAAACCTGTATGGGAACAGAAACGTTCTGTGTTCTTAATCTAAAATTAATGATAGACTCTCTCAAAAGGCATTAGGGGAAAAAGTCAAACGACCTCGTGGGGAAAGGTAATGCGGGACTTTCTTCCACTATTTTGGTTTTGCAAGTGAAGGAAAATACACTTTTTTACTGTAGTCACCTACAAATTTCAATGTATATAATAGAGAGGAAACCCAAGCAAAACTTGTCAAAGAAAATGCAAAAAAATCTGCATATTTTTGTTCAAGTGGAATACACTGTACCTGAAGGCCTTATAGATATTTTTAATAAAAGCCTATCTTTGTTCACAATGTGCAGAAGTGCTAGGTGATTACACGTTGTGGGGAACCGTGCTCCTTTGACTTGAATTGTATCATTCTAATGAAAATAAATCAGAACTCCTGGAATGACTAACTGAAAGAATGCAGGTAAGGGATGGACCTCTAAATTGTAGTAGGAACTCTGAAAAGATGGTTGAAGGTTAGGAAGGAGACCTACATTACAAAAATAAAATATAAAAGCTAACAATTCTTTGAAGGAACGAGAACACTTAGTGGGATGGTAATAAAACTTTTCCATTAATTTCATTAAAATTGAGTTGTGTTCGTCAGTAGTTTATTTTTACTTAGTCTAATTGTCAGTAAACAATAATGTTAAAGTTACCTTGCAAAATTCCAAGAATCCCGGCACAAATGAAACAGTTCAGGATATCTCCCAGGAGAGGCCCAGCCTTGGTAAAGTTCAGTGGGAAAATCTAAACCAGACTGCCTGCCTTCACTGGCTTTGGCTTTGGCCTCTCTTGGTATTCTGTCACTGCCAAGCACCTAAAATAAAACAGCACTAGTTTCCATGTAATAAAGGAAAAAAAAAAAAAAAAAGGATCCTGAGACTCTCCAATAATAAATGCCTAGAGCAGTATCAATTTTGTCATGACTAAAATCTGATGTCATCATAACTAAGGAAATAATAATTGGTGTTGTGGTAAAAGTTTTTCTATTGATTTTGAAACAAGGACACTTTCTTTTTGCTGTTTCTGCCAGTTGTGTGTCCCTTTGGGAAAAGCCTTTGAACTCAACCATAAGCTGGTTTGTGAAAGCCACTGCTGGGAAGAAATATGCAGAAAAGAAAGCAGATTGCTGTAGGGACAGGGCATGACACACTTCTGAAGGCAGAGGGAGATTACCATGCGCTCCAAGAGCATTGGTGCCCAAATATTACCTTATTTTTGTGCAACATTTGGAAGGAAGAAAGGAAGGAGGGGAAAGAACGTGGCAGCAAAATTGGTTTGCTGAGCAAAAATTAAAATTTATTGCTTTGAAAGTCGCTCTGGTCTAGTAAAGGCCAAGTGGTAGGCTGGTTGCTAATTTAATAGTGCATACAGTTTCCTTGCTTAAAAAACTGCATTTGTTTGAATTCACAATAGAGTCAATACACTCCATAATCCCCTGAACCATATAATTATGTAACTAATGAAAGCAATTCAAAATGGGTTTATATTGATATTGTCAAGGTGAACATGAACACAAGTCTTAGAATTCTAACACAAATTATGGTGTGCAAAATCTCCCCCAAATAGATGCAGCAAGTTAAAATAAGTGAGTCTTCTGGTCATATTCAATATGACCAAGAGATTCTCTCTTCCTTGCTGGCTTTGAAAAAGCAAGCTGCCATGTTGTGAGCTGCTTCTGGAGACCACTACATGCCAAGAACCTGGGGGTAGCCTCCTTCCAACAGCCCGCAAAAAACTGAGGCCCTCAATCTGAAAGCATGCAAGGAACGGACGTTGCCAACAATCACATGAGCTTGGAAGCAGATCCTTCCCCAGTTGAGCCTCAGATAAAACCAAAGCTCGAGCCAATACCTTGACTGAAGCTTCATAAGACTCTAAAGAAGTAGACCCAGGTAAGCCATATCTGGCCAGGCAAGCTATAGAAGAGTCTCCTATCAGGATGGTTTACGTCTAGCCATATGTGAGGTAATCATATACACATAACCTTGTATATCCCATTACCTTTGCTGCATTTTATTGGTTAGAAGCAAATTACAGGTCCTGCCCATTCTCTGGGGGAGGGGGTCAAAGGGCATGGATACCAAGAGGCAGGGGATCACGGCATCTGCCCTACAGTCTATCTGCCTCGGTGGATAAAAGACTCAGAAAGAAGAAACAAATACATGTAATATCTGGTAGATTACTGAATAGTTAGGACGACTATATTACCCAAAGACAGAATAGACAAAACTACTTCTTAATTGTTCCTCCTTCAAAGCAGAGGGAAGCACACTGCCTTGAGAGAGAAGCTGAATGTCTCTTTACCATCATGCACTCTTGAGTAACTCTGTTACCTGAATGTCCTCAGGCTCCATCTCTGAGGTCCTTTTCAGTTCTAAGTTTCTGTGACTTTCGGCCTGACCTTCCAAGCCTCTGAAGACGTTTCAGAACGCCACAAATTCCTGGTTGTCTTCATACCAAGCATTTGGTGACCTCTGGGTTACTGTCGACATCTTAATAAAACAATACAGGGGAGAAAGAGAATATGTAATACATTAGTCTCTTAGAAAAGTTAAAGACCTAATCTATCGGGGTGTTACTATCTGATCCAACTTTTGATTTTCCATTTGAATGTTTATATTTCTACAGCATGATGTCATTCTAAAAAATACACGGAGATAGAACCATTATGAAATTCACTTTGTATAGGCAAATTTTGAGTAAAAAACTATGTTCTCTGTGGGGAACAAATTACACTTCACATTACATCCAAGTAATATTGAGTACATCGAGAAATTACTCTGGCACTGTAAATTCACAGACTCGGGGTTAGAAATCCTTCACAGACCACCGCCCATCTGATGGGCAAAATTCCTCCAGAGCATGAAAAACAAATTATCTTATTAATTTCTCAGTAAAAAGCTGCCATGGCACATTTTTGTAATATCATAAATATAAATGATTCTATTAGAAATAAGATTATGAATTTAATCTAAATGAAGCAACTCCAAATTGCTTTGCTCACTAGATAAATGAACTTTTCTTTTTCTTCAGGCAAAAACTTAAATTCTGAAGTACGTGGAACTTTAAACATACATTCACAGTTATTCTTGGGCGGACAGACTACACAATGAAATACATCAAATGCTGTCTGATACTTCATTACGAACCCAGATTAAAAGCTGTAAGTCAGGCTGAAACCAGGAATGCCTCATCTCCATTTAAAAGCTGAAGAGGGATAAAAAGTTCAAGAAAGCAATGACTTTTAGAGTTATATGAGATCAGAGGATCTGAGAGTCTGGATTTCAAAACACTAACACTACAGCCACATATTTGGAGCTTGCATCACATTATAGCTCCTAATTATATGGCTTGCTCAAATACCAAGTATTAATGCACAATTAATTCTGAAAGAAACCACATGCTACAGATTATGTTTTATTTGGACAAGTCTAGCAAAATACTTTTTTTTACTGTATTTTTTTCAACCACATGTTAAGTCCCTACTAAGTACAAAGCCCTGAGCTTGAACCATGGAAGAAAAATAAAATTACACATTTGACCTTTGCCCTAAAAGCAGCATACCTTCTGAAGTAGAATTTCTCAAATCATGGTTCAAGGACAGCCTGTATCAGAGGAACATAGAGTTTATTGAACATGCAGATTGCTGGGCCTCAGCCGCAGAGGATTTCTAATTCAGTTAAGTCCGGGGTAAGCCTTGGAATATGCATTTATAATAAGCCTGTGATTGTTACTATGCACTGAGGTTTGAGAACCAGTGATCCAGGGGTCAAAACATACATTTTCCTAAAAAAAAAAAAAAAAGATTTATTTATTTGAGAGAGAAAGTGAGAGAGAGCACAAGTGGTGGGGAGGGGGGGCAGAGGGAGGAGGAGAAGCAGACTCCCTGCTGAGCAGGGAGCCTGAAGGGAAGCAGGACTCCATCCCAGAACCCTGGGATCATGACCTGAGCCAAAGGCAGACGCTCAACCCACTGAGCCACCCAGGTGCCCCTCAAAACATACGTTTTTAACTAGTACAAGAGAGTGACCCAAGGGGAACAGGTTATGCAAGTACTGAGTAAATTCTGATTATAGCTTTAGCCGACATCAAGGTTCCATATTGGAACACACGTTAACATGTAAACGTCCTTTAAAGTCAGTTCCAATTTGTGCGTAACGTAGCATTATAGCATCAGTTTGCGGCTCTTAGGAAAGATCTGGATGGAGGGAACTTTTTTCCCCCTGGGTATTAAAAAAATTGGTTTTGGCATTTTTTTTTTTATTATGGTAAAAATACTTAACATAAAACTTACCATCTTCACAATTTTTTAAGCGGACAGTGCAGTAGTGTTAACTATATTCCCACTGTTGTGAATCAGATCTCCAGAACTTCTTCTTACAAAACTGAAACTCTACACCGCTAAAACAGCAACTCTCCCTTTTCACCCTCCCCCAAACCCTTGGTAACCACCATTCTACTTTCTCGTTCTATGATGGGAAGACCATTTTTAAAAACCAATCCGAAAACAAAGTACCAGTCCTGAGTAAGGAGAGTCCAAACATCAAAACCAGGGAGTAGATTTAAGAAATGAAATCTTAAAGCAGAAGGAAGGAGCAAAGCAAAGACAGATTGATGTGGAAGCAGAGACATTTTCCAGAACTGAGTTGATCCAGTTTGGCCATCTGGCTATGGGTGTTGGGTGCCATGGAGACATGCTCTTTGAAGCCAGAATGTGAACTGTAAGTCACTGTCAACTCTCAGATACTCCCCCTACATTTGGTGAACAAATGACTATGACTCAAATAGATGGGAGGGAGGTCAGAGGATGAATACTGGCAATTATAAAGAATATTTTCTACTTTCAAAATTTGCTGCAGACTTGGGAGATGGGCAGCTCTGTGACAAAATCCATTGTGGTGGTTTGCTAGGATTGCAGTGGTTGAGGTAGTCCTTGGAGCACTGTGGGTCTCTCTGATCCAGGTACAATTGTCGTTAAGTATTGTGTCAAAAGGCACCATTCCAAATGTAGAGCCATCCGAAGCTCTGGAGGGCCATGGTTCATGCTTTGAATAGGCCATGATGATCTAACACAGAGATGGCCTAAGGGAAGTCGAGAACTTAGAGGAAGGTATCCTCCAAGGCATTAATCTGGGGGACTAGACACCTCTTTTACTGTGCATGCTGGGTAGCTGTGACTCTCATCCAAGTCCTGCTATAGGGAAGGAGGCACCGAAAAGGCAGAAAGAACCTATCCTCTGGAGTCAGGCACACCTTGCTTCAAATTTGACTGGATGACCTTTAAACCGTGTAAATATCCATTTCCTCGTCTATACCTCAAATCAGAACAATACCTTTCAGAATTAAGGGTAATCAGGTAACGTACTAGCGCAATACCTGGCCCAAGAGCAGTCAGTAAATGGTTATAATACTTACTGCTACTAACAATAGTGACAGATTGCGTCCTCGCTTTTGTTATCAGAAGAGCCTGCAAAGCGGTCCCTGCCACGCCCTGTGATTCAAATGTGCAGGACAGGAGATTTTTCTTATCTCGTTTGGCTGTCTGGCCCATAATGTATGTGGAATTCAAATAAGAAAGAAAGAGGGGGGAGGAAGAGGGAGGGAGGAAGAGGGGGAGGGAGAGATGGAGAGAGGGAGGGAGAATGGAAGGAAGGGAGGGAGGGAGGCTCATTTTCGCTTTGTCTTAAATGATGCAGACTGCAATCATCAGATTTTTCATCACAGGGAGTCTGGTCCTTAGAGGTGACATATTCATACCTTAAACATGGTTTTTAAAGTATGAGAATACTGCATTAAATCTGTTTTATTATCTTTTGTGCCCTTGCAAATGAAAAAAAAAATCCAGGTGTGGCTCGATACAGTGAGTCCAATGATGAAATTCCTGCGGGTACCACCTGGACCAAGGCAAGCCCCCACAGACATTTCCCATTTTGGAGCCAATGTTGTAGCTGGACTGGCCCATGTGGTTCTCATTAAGTGATTGCAAGGCACACCTTAGCAACGGCCATTAGGGAACTCTGGAAAAAAACAAACAAACAAGGTTTATTACCCACAAGTTCTAGAGGGCATATGTCATACCCGGGGCCACAGGGCAAGTTTGTGGATAGAGATAGAGCATGGAAAGACCTGGGGTTCTGCTTTTACTGGGGTTGAGGGTTCTAAAAAAAAAAGGAAACTTCATGGGCAGGGTGGCCTGACTCTTTATCCATTGTACTGCTAGCAGCATGTTTACTGGAGATGGCTGTCTTTGAAGTAGGTGCTTCTGCAATCAGAAGCTAATGTCAGGCATGTACATTACATCAAAACTGTCAGATGTCAACAATACAAGGGGCCTGAGGATGCCTGGAAACCAACACTGGAACATCATCATGGCTCTTTCTTTGGTTAAAATCTTTACTTAAAACTGTCAGACTGGATTCTCCTTGAGACTAGAAATGTAGCGCCCTGGGCTCATATCTTCACAGTGACTAGCAAGGAAAGGGACTCCTTCTCCCTCCTCCCGTAAGAAAAGTCCTGTGGCAGGACTTTGATTGGCTTGGGCAACATGTCCACTTCTTGTAAAAATCACTGTAACCACAAAGGACTGGCCCAGGCCGAGTTTCATGCCCATCCCCAGAGTCAGAGAGGAGGTGGGGAGGGTCTTGACAGACAGAAAAATGGGGATCCAGAGCATGCCTCCCATTCCCACTCACTACCAAAGGTACTGGCCCCAAGGGTTGGGGGAAATTCTAGATCGAGATAAGCCAAAATAAAGATGAAGATTTTGCAGTTCTCAGAATTCAGGCCTGGTGCCTGGTATCTAAGCAAAGATAACTCTTTTCCTTCTTGTGTTGGTTAACAGGACATGAAGAGTGGGAAAACTCAGGAGTGAAGTTCTGGGCCTGGAAAAATTTCTGGGAATTAGCTGATGGCATGAACAGGGAGCTATCACCAAGGACAGAATCATGAACTGCATTAGCTACACAGAAATTAGCTCAGGAATTCCATTTCTGGTCTACTGAAATGTTAATTCTGAGTCTGGAGACAATGCTACTGCGGACTGGATAGAAAGCACCTATATCCAGAGTTCATATCATTTAGGGCCAAATATCAGTATTTCCAAAAATGGAGTCCATGTGTAGATACCTACATTCTCTATAAAAATATTTGATTTTGGACTTAACTGAAATAATGATAACCTTTAAAGAATACAGATATTTTGGATCATCTGATCACTACCTTTTAGCTAAGTATTACAGTGTGTTATCAAAGAATTTGCATAAATAAACAAGTAAAGGACACATTTGTCATAGAGAGTAAATCAGTGGGGAGCTATATGAACCAAAATTCGTAACAGTTAGAAGAGAGAAAGGTGATTAAAGAAATAAATGCTCATTTTGGCCAGACTTCAAAGAATATACACCATAGCAGACAGTATAACTCATCTAAGTGACAGACAATTTAATCTTAGAAAATATCATTAGTCATATTAAATTAATACTATTAATTTTAAATATATTCATTTTACTGTTTTGCTGGCTTGTAATCGGAAAATGTGTTTTGACTTTGTACCTGTAAAGGAACGATAAGCACAGGAAGTCTATGTTTTATACTTGAATGTGTAAGTAACATGATAAAAAGGAATTATTCAACACTGGGAAGGCACAAGAAGGAATCTGCTGGCTGTACATTTGAGTTGAATTCATGTTCACCCAGAACCTCAGAATGAGACCTTATTTAGAAGTAGGATCTTTGTGGATATACTTTTTGGGGATCACAAGACGAAATCATCCTGGATTTAAGACTGGACCTAAATCCAATGATTTAATGGTGTCCTTTTACGGGGAGGAGAGGACACAAAGAGACAAAGTCCCTACGAAGATGAAGGCAGAGATTGGTGTGATGTGGCAACGACTCAGTGAACATCAAGGAATGTCTGGAGAAGGTAGGAAGAGGTAAGGAAGGAGTCTCCCGTAGAAACTTCAGAGGGAGCGCGGCCTGGCCAGCACCTTGATTTCAGACTTCTAGCCCCCAGAACTGAGAGAATAAACTTCTGTTGCATTCAGGTACCTCAGGTTTGTGGTAATTTGTTATAGCTGGCCCAGCCCTTTGCCAGTTCCTACCAAGGGCACCAAGAACGGCTTCCAGGCTACCGAGCAAGGGATGCCCTCAGTCCTCTGGACATCAGGCTGGGTGCTGCTCATGCCAGACCCCATAAACAATGTGACATGCCTGGCCCAATACATGCATATCTCTGTGCCCACCTGGAGGCGCCAGCAAAGAATGCTGGCTCTAACCAGCTGCCCTGGCTTGCACTCAGCCCCTGGAGCTCTACGGGCTCAACAAGGAAACTAACTCTCCGGGTAGCCATTCTCAGAGGCTTTCCTGGGACCAGGGAAGAAGCACTGATGATTCCATGTCTGGTCCTAGGGGACTCTCCAGTCTCCAGGCTGAATGCCCTTCCCTTCAGTTCTTTGCTCTTCTCCTGTGCAGGCAATAAAACATGCTACACAGTATGGTTCGAAATCTTGCCGCTCGAAAGAATCCATTTCTAGATATGAGAAAAACAACTGGTTGAAATTTCCCCCAAATCCTAACATGTAGGTGCCTAGTGAGGTTTTTAAAATAGTTGCAAATTCTTTGACATTCCTTCCATCAAATGGCGGAGCTCATGTTCCCTCCCCTTGAACCTGGGTGGTCTTTTAGGATTGCCTTCATGAAACAAAATGTGGCAGAAGTGATAATGCATGACTTCCCAGGTGAAATTAGAAAAAGAAAAGACTTTCTGCGGCTTCTTTGGGGACATTTGCTCTGGGAACCATCAGCTACTATATAATAAATCTAGATACTCTGAGATCATCATGTGGAAGAACCCATGGAGACAGAGAGAAGGAGAGACACAGAGACAGAGACAGACAGAGAAAGACCTAAAGAGCCCAGCTGTTCCTGCCCCCAACTATTTGAATCTCTCCAGCCCAGGTGCCAGAACCTTTCGAGATGGTACCAGCCTCAGCCACCACCTGATGACAGTGTCATAAGAGACCCCAATCCAGAATGCTCAGCCAAGCTGCTTCCTACTTCTTGACCCACTAAAGCCGTAAGGGGCAATAAGTGCTTATTATTTTTTTTTTCTTTTCTTTTCTTTTTTTTTTTTTTTAGAGAGAGAGAGCGTGCATGCACATGAGAGGGGCAGAGGGTATGAGGAAGAGAGAGAATCCCAAGCAGGCTCCATGCTTAGCACAGAGCTGGACACAGGGCTCGATCCCACAACCTGCTCAACTGACTGAGCCACCTAGGGACCCACAAGCGCTTGTTGTTTTAAGCCACTAAGTTTTGGGGTGACTTATTACACAGCATTCAATAACCAGACCAGAGCCTGAGAATAACAAACTGCTTAAGAAAACCCCAGAGATTCCTGGAATAACCAAACTTCTCCAAAGAAAGGAGCGGAGGTGGGTCAAAGATCCGGGAGCAGTGCGAGCCAGTGTCGGGGTGCTGGTAAGGCGGCCGCTCTGCCCCCACTGCGCTGAACCGAGCCAGGCGGCTCCTGCCTGGAGCCCCAAGGTCCTCATGCAGCATCACTGCACCAGGAATGGGGGTGAGGATAACAATTTTCTCACTGCTGCCAGAGCAAGGGCAGTGTCTCTGAGAACTGAAGCGGAAAATGTGAAAAGTGTCCTTCTCCGCAGGGGGGAGTGGTGGGGAGTGGTTAGTGGAGGAGAGTTGGAGCTGGCCGAGTGATCGGGGTCTGGGTTAGGGCTCCAGAATAAGAGTGAGGCGCTGCCATTTTCAGTTATTATCTTTCTGTACCCTGCTTTGTGCTGCTGACATTGTTTTTCCAGCTGGATACCGCTGAAGGTCTGTAGGGGGCGCTGGAGGAAACCTGGAAGAAGCGATGACTTGCTGCTTCCTGTCCCTACTCCTGTGATGTCACCTCAACAAAGCTTCTCAGCCCACCAGAGGCACCACCTTCCACAGCAACAAGTGAATCCACCTTTCAATTATGTCCCACTTATATAAGCAGCTCCTTGTACCCCTTCAGAGACACCAGCGCCCCCCACCCCCCACCCTGCCAGTACCACCTCCTCAGAGATTGTTTCAGCTCTATAGGCAATTCTTTTTTTTATCGTTTAAGTTTTTATTTTAATTCCAGTTACTTAACACAGTGTAATATTACTTTCATGTGGACAATATAGTGATTCAACACTTGCGTACAACACCCACGTTTCCTCAGAGCAAGTGCCCTGAATCCCCATCACCTCTTTCACCCATCCCACCCACCTCCCCTCTGGTGACCATAAGTGTGTTCTCCATAGTTAAGAGTCTGTTTCTTGATTTGTCTCTCTCTCTTTTCTCCTTTCCTTGTTTGTTTTCTTAAATTCCACATATGAGTGAAATCATATGGTATTTGTCTTTCTTTGACTTATTTCAAGTTATATTACAAAGCTGTAGGGATCAAAACAGCATGGTATGGGCTCAAACATAGACAAATAGATCAATAGAACAGAAGAGAAACCCCAGAAATAACCCACAGCTATATGGTCAATTCATCTTTGACAAAGCAGGAAAGAATATCCAACAGGAAAAAGTTGGTGCTGGGAAATGGCTGACAAATGGTTCTGGGAAAAACTGGACAGCCACATGTAAGAGGATGAAACCGGACCACTTTCTTACACCAAACCCAAAAATAAATTCAAAGTGGATTAAAGACCTAAATGTGAGCCTTGAAACCATAAAAATCCTAGAAGAAAACAAAGGCAGTAATGTCTTTGACATCAGTCACAGCAAGTTTTTTCTAGATATGTCTCCTGAGGCAAGGGACACAAAGGCAAAAATAAACTATTGGAACTACATCAAAATAAAAAAACTTCTGCACAACAAAGGAAACAATAAACAAAACTAAAGGGCAGCCTACAGAATAAGAGAAGATGTTTGTAAATGTCATATCCGATAAAGGGTTAGTATCCAAAATATATAAAGAACTTAATAAAACTTGACACCCAAAAAACAAATAATCCAATTAAAAGATGGGCAGAAGACATGAACAGACATGTCTCCAAAGAAGGCACATGAAAAGATGCTCATCATCACTCATCATCAGGGAAATACAAATCAAAACCACGAGATATCACCTCACACCTGTCAGAATGGCTAAAACAAAACACACAATAAACAACAGGTGTTGGCAAGAATGTAGAAAAAAAGGAACTCTTGTGGACTGTTGGTGGGAATGCAAACTGGTGCAGCCCCTGTGGAAAACAGTATGGAGGTTTTTCAAAAAGTTAAAAATAGAACTACCCTACAATCCAGCAATTGCACTACTGGGTATTTACCCAAAGAATTGCAAAACACGAATTCAAAGGGATACATGCCCCCCTATGTTTATAGCAGCATTCTTTCCAATAGCCAAAATATGGAAGCAGACAATTCTTTATATTAAAACTCTCCTGTTCATATATCTGGTGTAGTTTCTGCCTCCTCAGTGGATCCTGACTGATACAGACGTGTTCCTTTCAAAAATAATCTGTAGTAGTAACTTAACTGAGATTTAAATACCAGGGAGAACAAGCTCAAATACCAAATGTAAGGACCAGAGGCAGGATTTAAAGTAGAAATCACAAAAATCAGAAGGTTGAAGCTGGGCAGAGACAGAATCAAAATAACAGTAGGGCAGGAATAAGGTAGAAGGTTTAGGGCAACTGCTATGATGATGGTTCATGATCAACCCACTCCACCCCCAAAGGGTTCTGCTGCTGGGATGAGTAATTTAGTATCCAGGGGCGGGAGGTAGAGCTGGCTTAAAAATCCCAGGCAGGGGCGCCTGGGTGGCTCAGTCGTTAAGCGTCTGCCTCTGCCTTCAGCTCAGGTCATGATCCCAGGGTCCTGGGATCGAGCCCCGCATCGGGCTCCCTGCTCGGCAGGAAGCCTGCTTCTCCCTCTCCCTCTCCCCCTGCTTGTGTTCCCTCTCTCACTGTGTCTCTCTCTGTCAAATAAATAAATAAAATCTAAAAAAAAAAAAAAATCCCAGGCAAAGTGGACATAAGTTGTCTAGATTTGGACTTGGTGACTTCCAAGGGCAGCTTGCAAAATGATTCCTACTGTGTAGTTGGTGTAGTTGTCTATGGTCATAGCATCAGATAGACATGGAAAACAGGCCCTTTTGCTTCACGGCTTTTTCTGGCCTATCATGTCTACTCCAAGGACCAAAACTGCCTTGAGACCAAAGTTGTGAGAGTACTTGCTCAATGTGTACTCAAAATCACTATCTGAACCTTGTCAAAGTACTAATCCCAGAGGCTTCTCAGCTCCAGATTGATCCAGACCATGGACTCTCCACATCTCCATTGTGAATGCTCTCAGGCATCTCAAACTCACCATGTTCCAGATGAGATTCCATCTCTTTTTCATTCAATTTTCCCCATGGGAAGTAGGTATGAAGCACTAGCTTCCTTCGAAGCAGCCACCAAAACCAGAAATCTAACATCCTTCTGGAATCTTTCCTTCTTCCTTTTCTCTTACTGGCTTCAGACCATTTGCATAATTTGTTTGGCATATCAGTGAAAAAGATGAACTCTTGTTGCCTAGTTGGGGAAATAAAGAAAATCAGTAAAAGGTAAATGTGAGCAAGACTTTTTATTCAAATGTCTCTTACAGGGGGGAGTCACGAGCAACTGGTGCAATGGGGACAGTGCTGGTGATAAGGAATATGGGGAGGGAATTCTGAAGATCTCTAGCCCTGATCTGCAGGAGGCATATGAGAACAAAGTACTCTATGAGCTGTTTGACTCTTGCCTGATTCTGAAATGTAGAAGTCCACTGGCAGGAAACCCTGTGGAGACTAGAGACTAACCCATCCTGCCATTGTCAGCCCCACGAGGGGCTGAGCAACTGGAGCAAAAGGAAGTTGTTTTATTGTTTTGTTTTGTTTTGTTTTTGTCTTAAAGAGATAGCCTTCTTAAAAATTTGTATTAATGTCTTGGGTAAAGATGTAGGGGTATGCAAACCTGAAAAAGACAGCAACCATATTGGAGGATGGAATCAGAATCTCAAAAGATCTTGACAGGCTAAGGTAAAGGGACAAATGACAGAGGTGAAATTAATTGGAGCAAAGGTAAAATTCTGCATTGAGGTCCAAAACTACCACTTGCCCAAGTTCAGAATGGAACTTAACAGGAACTCGTACTCTTCAAACTTGTTATTGATGTTATGTCAATCTGGATAAGCTAATTGCTATAATTAAAATTCCCAAGCCTCCGTGTTCTTAAAATAGTCCATGGGGAGAAAGAGCCAAAGGGATGTCCATGCTGGCTCAGTCAATTGATTGCTTCTAGCACGTCTTCAGACATTTCCATTAATGTATGCCCTTACTGGGCATACATTAGATATTATCTCATTTACCTCATTTATCTCATTTATTATCTCATTTTACCTAATTAAATTCATATTGGGAAAAATGGTTTAATAAGATTTCTGCAAAAAAGTAGCATGTGAAAGAAAGATAAAAGCAAAATAAAAAGAAAATGGCAGACCAAACCTTATTTGGAGTACAAACTCTTCATCAGCCACATTATGGTTAACTAATCCCTCCAAATCTAAAATTATCAAGAAGGCCATTTGAAATATGGATTTACATCCCGTGCCATTAATGGTAAAACTCTCCCTTAACTGGCTAGCATATTATGTCTTGAGATATTGAGTAATTAATAATACAACGTTCATGATTAGCAAGATGTTTAAAAACTAAACATCCAGAACAGGAAGACAAACTTTAATTTTTTAGAGCTTTTGAAAGCAATGTGGAACTCCTATTTATGCACATTTGTATATCATTGTGTATTTGAACACACGATAATTGAATATTTGAAATCATTACAGCTTTTCACAGAATTGCAAAATGTAAAAGATGAAAGATAAATAAAGTAATGTGGAACAAACCCAGGTCTTGACAAAGCTCATGAAACTTACAGATAATCGCTTAGAAGCTTCTTTTGAGATTTTTCACTTTATAACGAAGGAACAAAAGCCACAAACCCTCAAGGTCTCTGGTTCTTTGTTCTGCCATTGGAAAACAAAAATGGTTGAAATAATTGTAGAACAAAAGACCAACAAACTAAAAGGCATTCCTTTGTCAGCAAATGTTTTGGAAAGTCACAGAGAAAACATTGCTGAAGATCCGAAGAAACAGATATTAGAACAGATTCGTCAGTACTGGCCATGCATTTGGGTGAAGGTACAAATGTCTGTTAACATGTCTCAGCTTATGGTATTTGTTAGCTTCTATTTTGACGGTTACATTCCTGAAGAACTGTTTTTTCCTGAAGCATTTTAAAGAAAAATCCTGCCAAAGACTATCCCAATGATAAATGAGTTCATAAATAAAAACAGTATTTTCTGGGAAAACCGTGGAAGTGTAACCACTGAATTCAGAGGAATGAAAGGTAGTCCTAGAGAGGAAATAGAGGAAGGCTTCACGAAACCTTGACGGGGATGCTCCGTGGTGTTCATCCGATGCTTCATTCTGCAAGGAGGCAGTGGGGCCAAGAAACTGATGTGGCAAGTGCCAATGATGTCTCCTGATGTCACTGTTAGTTTTCATGAAAACCTTCAAAAACAGAACTTTACAAGATCGTAACGAGATAGCGAGTCTGTTGAAACTGCATCATGACTCACCTTCTTCTTCTGCCAATTCTGCTTCCTTCCGTTCCCTTCCACAGGCACCGTTTCCAAGAACACTCCCTAATTCAGTTTCTGTCTGCTGAACTAAATCTCGGAGTCGGCTTCCTGGGAAACTCAACTTGCAACATGGGCAGGTCTGAGAAGATAGACGCTCACACGGGATTCTGAATCTGTCACCCACAGGCCAGCCCACAGTGAGGATCCAGATCATCAGAAGGAGGAAGGCTGCTGTTACATGACGGGACAAAGAAGAGTGCAATTGCGTCCTGGTGATCCACTGGGATGCCTCTTGAGATTTCCTTGCTCATCTTGATGCTCAGAGGCCTCAGCAATGAGGATCTGAATTCTGCCAACAGGTAAGCAAGCCATCTAGTCAGCAAAGATGGTAGCTGAGAATGAAGCAATCTAGAATGGGTGGTAGATGATGGATAACGATTGTGGCACCAACTGCTTGGGATCCAACTACTTGTATCTGGGGCTGCAATTTACCCTGCTAACCTTCTTATCTGTTTCCTCTAGGAAAAGAGGTCCAACAGGATCCTGGAGGAAGTCTTTCCAGAATTGATAGGGAGAACTGGATCAGAGGAGCACAAATGGTAGATTACAGCAACAGCTCTGATGTGCCACTCTGACTCCTTTAAGACTGAAGGAAGAACTTCTTCCTCCACCTACTGAGGGTGTTATTGGCCGACAGTCTCCAGAAATTACCCCAGGTTGGAGAGTTCTGCCTTGCACAAAGACATGCCTCCTTCCCCAGAGCAACCTGGATCCAATAACTGGTCAATGTACGGTATAAAGGGTCACACCCCTCATCTTATCTCAGGACAACAATGAAAGCTCATCACAGCTTCAGGGTTCCCCAAAGTTGGCCTAGTCTTTTTTGAGACTGAATCAATTTCTTCTTCTGTCCAATACTGACTGCCTCCTTCTCTTCCCTTCTACAGCATTGATCCTAAGAGCGCTCCTTATAAAATTCCTCCACACTAATCTGCTTCCCAGAGTCTGCTTCCTGGGAAACCCATCCTTCAACAAGAACATTATTGGGACACCTGGTGAAATTTGAATATGAACTCTTGGTTAGATTATAGGACTGTATCAATGTTAAATTTCCTGATTTTTGACTATATGCTGTGTTTATATAAGATAATGTCCTTGTTCTTAGGAAACACAGTGAAGCCAGTAGGGGTAAAGGCACAAGATATCTACAACTTAATTTGAAATGATTTAGAAAGAACTGTACATGAAGAGGTGGAAGGTCAGAGAGAGAAAGGTAAAAGAAAATAGTGTAAAATGTAAACATTGGTGAATCTGGGTAGAAGATATAAGAGAGTTATTCATATTCTTCTTGCAACTTTTCCCTAAGTTTGTTTTATATCAAAATGAAAAGTTACAAAAATAGAATGATCACACCTTATCCCATTCCCAGTAATTCTGACTTGCTTGGTAGGGTACTGGCATCAAGGGGTTGTTTTTTTGTTTTTGTTTGTTTTTTAAACTCCCCAGGGTCTAGAGCCATTACTAGCATGAGAAAGGTCAAGATTAAACAAGTAATTTCAATCAAGTGTGATGAGTATTATGAGGGAGGAAGTACAGAGTACCAAGAGAAAACATACAAAGAAGGACTAACCTAGTTCACTGGGTCAAGGAAGATATCCTTGGAAAAGTGACATGGGACACCTGAGGGAGAACTTAGACAAAGAAATATTGATAAGAAGAAGAACAGGCTAGGGGCGCCTGGGTGGCTCAGATGGTTAAGCGTCTGCCTTCGGCTCAGGTCATGATCTCAGGGTCCTGGGATCGAGTCCCGCATCGGGTTCCCTGCTCAGTGCAGAGCCTGCTTCTCCCTCTCCCTCTGCCACTCCCTCTGCTTGTGCTCTTCTATCTCTCTGTCAAATAAATAAATAAAATCTTTAAAAAAAAAAAAAAAAGAAGAACAGGCTATGGGAAAGTCCCAAAGGAAGAAAGAGGGAGTTATCATCATGGAATCAAAAGAAGTTGAGGGTGGGGCAAAAGAAGTGAGGTCAGCAGGGGACACATGGAAATTTAGCTTCAAGACAATGGCAGGCCAATGAATGGTTTTATTTATTTATTTTACTTTTTATTTTATTTTTTTAAAAGATTTATTTATTTGTGAGAAAAAGAGCACAAGCAGGGGAAGTGGCAGGCAGAGGGAGAGGGAGAAGCAGGCTTCCCGCTGAGCAGGGAGCCCGATGCGGGGCTCGATCCCAGGACCCTGGGATCACGACCTGAGCGGAAGGTAGGCGCTTAATGACTGAGCCACCCAGGTGCCCCACCCTGAATGGTTTTAAGCAGGGGACTGACTTGATCAGTTTTATATTTTTGAAACCTCTCTCGGGCTACTAGGTGGAGAATGACTGCAGAGTGGCAAGAACAGGAGCAGGCAGACCCGTGAGGACGGACTCTGGCAACAGGAAGATGGCTTAGGCCAGAGTAGTGCATATGAGAAAGATGAAATGTGGATGGGGTCCAGGGAGATGTACGCTGCAGAGTCAATAATACCTGCTATTGATTGGCTGTGGGAGATGGGGTGCAGGGAGGGAAGGGTGACTTTCAGATTATGGGTCAGACAACTGGATAAGGCAGGGGACATCTAAGCTCCGTGGAAGCAGGGGCCTTGTCTGTATTGGGTACTGTCATTCCCAACGCTCAGCCCTCCTCTGCAGGTGTTCCATAAATAGTTGTTGAATAAATAAATAATCTTGGAAGTGAAGAGTACTTTTGAGTCCTCTTTTGAAAGCAGACTCTGGGGAGTGTATAACCTTTCATCAGATTCTGAAGGTAACCAGTGGAAATTTAACTCCTGTGTTCTTATTTTGAGACCATCGTTCTCCCTATTATTTAGAAGTCTAAAGTCCCCAGGAGACCTTGTATAATCAGTATCTCATCACTGTGGACTTAATTTGATTTTAAAATGACACAGTGACTAAATATTGACCTTAACTAATGGGGGGAAATTGCCTGCCTTTGTGGTCATCCAAATTTCTTTATCCTGTTTTGACCACAATACACATAATTGTTTTCCCTTTTTTTTTTCACTTTTGGAAGGTGAGCACAACATGTCATAGGCATGTCATATTAAGATGTTCTGGTAAAAGTTAATTGTAAAAGCACGGTGTTTTTAAGTGGACAAGCAGGATTAGGTAATGAGTAGAAGAAAGAAAGAGAGAGAAAAAGAAAGAAAGAAAGAAAGAAGAAAAAGAAAGAAAGAAAGAGAAAAAGAGAGAGAGAAAAAAAAATAGAGAGAGAGAGGGAAAAAAAAAATAGAGGGCACTCCAAGGATTTTTACTGCCATCCAGTGGTGGTACTCTCAAATATAGTACTAAACCCATGGTTAATCTGTTTTCCACAGTAAAGTCCCAAATGCCATTCATTCAAGCGTAGTGATTAACCTGCAGTGCTAACTTGCCATGAGAATTGTATTATGTTTTCCTGATTTTCAAGTATTAACTTCAATTGGTCCTCTTGTGGTCTTAAAGGAGACCGTAGGCTTCCTTAACAACCAGTTTATTTTGAGAGTATGCTCAATGTGGGGAGAATCTGGTTCATGAAAGCCCTTGTCTTGACACACCAAGCCCCTGCTCTGTTCTCCCCTAGTCCACCCCATATACACACCCTTATGGAGAGTGGTCATCATTGATTCACTACTGAGTCAGTCCCTGATTCCAGTAGGGAGACATTTCCAAGTCATTTTTCATCTGTGCTCTTATAACTGTGAGCTTCTGGATTGACTGACTGTTTAGAGCCCGTGGAAACAAAAGAAGGAATTGGCCAAACCCCAACTCATTGATTTTAACCAAGCAAGAACCTTTGCCAACCCACTGAGTAAAAAAAAAAAAGAGAATACTGTTATCATAAGATTTAGAATAAAAGAGAAAATTGGCCCTAACACATCATGTAAATTTTATATGAAGCACACTTTTTGGCCTTCACATACACTGCCCAGGTTACATGAAGCTCATAAAAGTGTTAATATTTTCTACTTTTAAAATGTACATAGAGCGTTCTCTGTGCGCTAAAGATGTGGCCTGTTAACCAGAGTTTGACCTGGTAAATCCAAGCCCACCCACCCACTTGTCCAATAATCTTGTCATAATCTCTGGCAGTGATGTTATTCCTTGACACTGAAAATAAACACTACCCTGAGTTCTGTTTCCTTGCCCCTGCAGGTTTATGGTCCATTGTAGAGGGGCCGACGGGCAGGGGATTGTGAGATCACAGGGTTTTGCTTGTGCCCACTGGCTTGAGCAACTGGCTTCCAGGGACTGGCCTGGACCAAAAAAAAAAAAAACCACTTCCAGAGAATGCTGTACAAGCTCAATTTATATAATTCACAAGGGTGTGAAGACCAAAGCACACAGTTGGCATCCAGTGAAATGTCAATATATATATATTGTAGTCACTGGTAGATAAGACACCAATTTTACAAGGAAATTTGGGAGGGAAATGTGGAGGAAAAAACTGAAATTGTTTTCATCTCACTTGTTTTAAAGATATTTTTAAGTAATTCTGTAGATACAGTATACTATATATAGGAGTCCAGATGCAAACCACTGGTTATGGTTATACAGTAATATTCTACTACACCTGAATAAAAAACCAAAGTCATATGTTTAAGAAGAAATATATCAGTGACTTTTGGTACTGAGTAGGCTACAAAATAAAATAAATTTACTGGTAAATGAAATCCCACATCCCACATGGAATACTATAATAAATAGCAATATAATCTTCCAACGAATACTGAAAACCAAAAGTAAATCGCAACATGAAATCACGCCAAATAAGTTTCACAGGAACGAATGCAAATCAACCAGTAAAACAAAATACAAAAGAACAATTTCCTATAGAGTAGCCAAAGGAGTCAGTAAAAACTTGGTACAAAACAGAGCAAGAAAACAGATGTGAAGGAATACACACTTTACACTCATATAGACAGTGAAGTAACTATTTCACTGAATTTAGTGTACAGTCAACAGCAGAAAGAAAATGCATCGATTCTGATACAAACAAGTTGACCCTAAGTTTATAGCAAAGATTCCACTGGTTCACAAATCGATAACATCCACTTGGCTCTGATGTTTGGTGAACCACTATGCTCTGCCACTGTCTTCCTGTTTTCTGCTCCTTCCCCCCTTCTCCACATTGTTGGGCCTTGCATCTTTTTTTTTTTTTTTTAAGATTTTATTTATTTATTTGAGACAGAGAGAATGAGAGAGACAGAGAGCACATGAGAGGGGGGAGGGTCAGAGGGAGAAGCAGGCTCCCTGCCGAGCAGGGAGCCCGATGCGGGACTCGATCCCGGGACTCCAGGATCATGACCTGAGCCGAAGGCAGTCGCCTAACCGACTGAGCCACCCAGGTGCCCTCTCAAGAAAATTCTTTTTTTTTTTAAAGATTTTATTTATTTATTTGAGACAGACAGAATGAGAGACAGAGAGCATGAGAGGGAGGAGGGTCAGAGGGAGAAGCAGACTCCCTGCCGAGCGGGGAGCCCGATGCGGAACTCGATCCCGGGACTCCAGGATCATGACCTGAGCCGAAGGCAGTCGCCTAACCGACTGAGCCACCCAGGCGCCCGGGCCTTGCATCTTTAATACGAGTACACTGTGGGATGGGATAGGAGAGATATATGCTGCCAGAGCAGATAATATAACTCTGTGCTTCCTAGATTCGAGGGGACTGCATTTGGCTGTTCTATGCGCTTGAACTAAATATTTCCTAGACAAACCTCCTGAAAATACAATATACCTGTGGTTTTGATTTTGTACTAGGATATACACTTGAAGTTGTATACTGTTTAAGAGAAGTCAATTTATGAGTTCCGGTAATTGGCTAATGTAATTGCTATCTAGAGGGGGAAGGGATAATAAAAGATTTTATCTCAATCAATCAATGAACCTTTTTTTTTTTTTTTTTAATAATCCCGAGTGACCTGGGTTTTTTCGACGATGCATTGGATATTCATCCCCCTCAGAGGCCAGGTCAGGCATGTTTCAGCTTAGAGGCTTACACTTGAGTTGCATGAGGTTTCTGTAAGCAGCAAAACTAAAAGGAAATTTCTCTTTAGCTGCAAATAATTCAATAAAATTCCATATTTATTTTCATATTAAGCCCACTAGCAAATTAGGAATAGGAAGATTCTTCACCAGATAACAGCATACATAGAAAGAGTTAAGCATCATAAGCATCATATTTAAGAGGGTAACAGTGAAAAGATTTTCCTTAAAATCAGGATGGCTGCTATCACTATTCAACAATTCAGTACTGTTCTGGAACTCTCAATTAGTTCAGAAGATAAGAAAATTAAAAATAAAGGACTGGGAAGGAAGAAACAAAACTGTTGTTATTCATAGAAGATTTGATAAAATCCCCAAATCATCTAAGGATCAACTGCTCCAATTAAGAAGAGAGTTTAGCAAGGTTATGATCAATATATAAAAGTCAACTGTATTTCTAGATATCAGAAACAAGCTATTAAACATAAACTTTTAAAATGTATAACATTTCCAGAAAAATAACAACAAAAAATAAGACACTTAAGAATGAATCTACTACAATGTTTATAAAGCCTGTGTGAAGGGAATTATACAATTTCACTGATAGACATTAAAATAAATCTAAATAAATGTCGTGGACCAGAGGACTCAGTACTGTGAAGCTGTTATTTCTCCCCAAACTGATCTATAGAATCAATGTCATTCTAATCAAAATCCTAACAGGGTAGTTTGTTATTTTTTTTTAACTTGAAAAATGATTTTAAAATGTATATATAAAAGCAAAGAGTTTAAGAGAATGAAAAGAAAGCCACAGACTGGGAGCAGATCTTTGACAACACATTCCCAAAATATACAAAGAATTATTTAAAACCAACAATAAGAACACAACCAATCCAATTAAAAATGGACAAAAGATCTAAAGAGGAATATATAAGAAGATATACAGATGACAAATAAGCATGGGAAAATGTTCAATATCATATGTCATCAGAGAATTGCAAATTAAAACAATAAAATGCTACTATCCACCTATTAGAATTTGGAAAATCCCAACACTGACAATAGCAAGGATGTGGAGCAACAGGAACTCTCATTCATTGCTGGTGGGAATACAAAATAGTGCAGCCGCTTTGGAAGACAATTGGGCAGTTTCTTACAAAACTCAACATATTCTTAACTATATGATCCCGCAATTGCACTTCTTAAGAGGGATCAAGTAATTGTTCACCCCGATGAGCTGAACACTCCTATCGACCCCAAAACCTTTACATGAATGTTTCTAGAAATTTTATTCATAACTATCAAAACCTGGAAGCAACCAAGATGTCCTTCACTAAGGGAATGGATAAACAAACTGTGGTATATCTCTAAAATGGAATATTACTCAGCACTAAAACGAAATGAGCTGCCAAGCCATGAAACTTAAATGCATGCTACTAAGTGAAAGAAGCCAATCTGAAAAGTCTACACGCTATCTGATTCCAACGATATGACATTCTGGAAAAGGCAAACTATGGAGACAGTAAAAAGATCAGAGGTTGCCAAGGGTTTGGGGTGGGGGGAGGGAAGGAGAGAGGGCTGAATATGTGGAGCACTGTGGGGAGTTAGGGCAGTGAAACTATTCTGTATGATACTTTAATAGGGGACGCATGTCATCATACATTTGTCAAAACTCAAAGAATACATAACACAAAGGGTGTGCTACAATGCCAGCTGTAGACTTGACTTAATAATAATGTATCAATAGTGGCTCATCAGTTATAACAAATGTATTACACTGATGCTAGGCATTAATGGGGGGGAAGGGGCAGAAATCGGGGAACTCTCCATCCTTTCCATCAATTTTTCAATAAATGTAAAGCAGCTCAAATAAAAAGGGTTTTAATTAAAAAAAAAAAGGTGAATATATTCCCCAAAAAGAAATGTGGAAGAAATTATCTGACATCAGAAATGAAGGATTAAAAAGGTGAATAATAATGATAGCAGTATGATATTGAGGCAGAGAGAGATCAAAAGTGATGGAATTGAACAGAGTCAGAAATAGACCCATGCCTGAGTGGAAACTTGATCTATGACAGAGCTGTCCCTGTAGATCAGCGGGGGAAAGGATGACTATTAAATAAAATAATCAGTTACACCCATAGGGCTATACCCTGAAATAATGCTTCCCAGTATTTTTCCAAATGATGGCAAAAAGCCTATTTCACAGGATATTCATTTGGCATACTGGAGTAAAAAGGAGGGGATTTGAGGCTTCTGGGTAGAGCTTGATGGGAAAAAAATTAACCAAAATTTCTATATATTACATAATCATTTTAAGAAAAATAAAATATGGGAACACGTGGGTGGCTCAGTTGGTTAAGCAACTGACTCTGGATTTCAGCTCAGGTCATGATCTCAGGGTCCTGGGATCAAGCCCCATATCAGCTCCACGCTCAGCACGGAGTTGGCTTGAAGATTCTCTCCTTCTACCCCTCCCCCCATTCACGCACTCATGCTCTGTCTCTCAAATAAATAAATAAATCTTCTTTTTAAGAGAAGAAAAAGAAAATATGTAGTAGGTATAATATTAAATATTGAAGAATTTTCCTAACACTTCCTAATAAAATATTTTTTAAAGTTTTACTGAGAAACTTGAGCTTGTAGCTGCAAACATCAGTGAAACATTTGCACAAATACATGTTAAAACTTTAAATCTAAAAATCATTCAGAAATTTAAAGCATTTAAAATTATATTCAAAGCAGCTCTTCTTTTTTCACACTAGCAAATGTAATTTGAAATACCTTGTCGTAATGCCAGTTAGAATCTAACTGATCCTTATCACATGAAGTCTATTCAGGTGTTGAGGCTCTAACTTGCAGAAAGCCCATATATTGTTAGACCACTTGCCACCTGTTTTTATGCATCTAGGGTACATAGAAACACCCAGCTTTCCAGAGATTTTTCCAGACATTGTCTATGCTCCCAAATGGCTTTGTTAAACCATTCTAAAGGTGAATCATTTATGTAATCATAGTTAACAGGATTAAGAAATGAGGCTGAGGGATGCCTGGGTGGCTCAGTCTGTTAAGCGGCTGCCTTCGGCTCAGGTCATGATCCCAGGGTTCCAGAATCGAGTCCCGCTTCTCCCTCTCTCTGCTGCTCCCCCTGCTTGTGCTCTCTCTCTCTGTCTCTCTGACAAATAAATAAATAAAATCTTTAAAAGAAAAAGAAATAAGGCTGAGAAAGAGAAGACATTTTGACAAAATGGAAATCAAAGAATTAGACAATTTTTGTAAAGATTTATTTATTTTAGAGAGAGAGAGCATGTGTGCGCATGAGCAGGGGGAGGGGCAGAGGGAAAAGGAGAGAATCCTTAAGCAGACTCCTTGCTAAGAGCAGAGCCTCGCAGGGCTCTGATCCCAGAACCCTGAGATCATGACCTGAGCCGAAATCAAGAGTCAGACGCTTTACAGACTAAGCTACCTAGGTGTCCCGAAAAATTAGACAATTTTTGACACAGTAGGGACCTCAGAGTTCACTTTACTGATGACAAAACAAAGTTACAAGAGAAAAAGACTGGCCATGGAAGGGCCAGGAATTAGGACCCAGGTAGGTGTTCTAAGACACCAAGTCTAGTGTTCTTTCTGTAAGACTAGCTGCAGGTTCTGTGACAAACAGGAAGAGGCAGGTGCAGTGGCTAAATTGCTGCTTTCTTTTCTGTTTTCTAGTAAAATTTAAGACCCATAAAATTCCACTTATTTCATCTTCTCCCTAGGGCTTCTATCCCCCTTCTTCTCCCACCCACCACACATCCCAGCCAGGCAGAGGTAACTAGCATCTCCTTGTTCCCATAACACTGAGTTCTAGCCTCCTCCGGATTACTTACCTGATTGGAGTATGGTTAGCTGAGCTCACATCCGTCTTCTGAGCCAGGTGTGGTGTCGAACACGCTAAGCTATTCTTCTCCATATTCCCAGGGTCAAGCACAATGCCTGGTACAAAATAAGCATTTAGCCAATATTCACTGAATGAACAAAATAACAGCAACTCCCTTTGGCCATTAAAAATCTTAGCACAGGCTAATTAGTGCCTATCAAGTTTTCTTACAGGGGAGAGTTCTTTTTTTTTTTTTTTTAAAGATTTTATTTATTTATTTATTTGAGAGAGAGCGAGCGAGAGAGAAACAGCATGAGAGGGGAGAGGGTCAGAGGGAGAAGCAGGCTCCCCGCTGAGCCGGGAGCCCGATGTGGGACTCGATCCCGGGACTCCGGGACCATGACCTGAGCCGAAGGCAGTCGCTCAACCGACTGAGCCACCCAGGCGCCCTACAGGGGAGAGTTCTTAACAAACCATTTCCCTTTTCCAAAATGCTTTCCCCTCTGCTCTCTGCGAATCCCTGGGAGCAAGGTGCACCTTGATTAGCACACCGCACCCCCAGGATTCCACCTGTTAGGAAATTCTCCATTTTCTAGAAGAGGAGCTGAAATGGGCAGTTCTCAACGCCCGCCTCTTCACTATTTCTGTAGGAGGGTCTCATTATCCTTCTTGCTTCTGCTCTTTGGGCTTCCCAGTGGTGAGAGTAGAGAACTGTTTCTCTTCCAGGAGCAGGATGTTCCACCTGGGGCTGAGGAGCAACATGACATCCTGTTTTGTATGTGCCCTAGGAGGCTCTGGGAATTTTAGAGCTCAGAATAACCTTTAAAGCCACAAGGGAAGGAACCAGGGAGGATGATCCCTATGGAGAGGAAGAGAGAAGTTTGCTTACAAACAGAAAGACTATTCGTCATTCAATATTTGCATCTGGGAATGGACTGAAAAGTTGAGATGCCTAAGGGTTAAAAGAGAACCTTTCAACAATCTTAGGAGGTAGAAAAACTTTCTTTTCTTTTCTTTTTTTTTTAAGATTTTATTTATTTGCGAGAGAGAGAATGAGAGACAGAGAGCATGAGAGGGAGGAGGGTCAGAGGGAGAAGCAGACTCCCCGCTGAGCAGGGAGCCGATGCGGGACCCGATCCCGGGACTCCAGGATCATGACCTGAGCTGAAGGCAATCGCCCAACCAACTGAGCCACCCAGGCGCCCGGGTAGAAAAACTTTCTTACTCTGGCCAATAATCCTCATAGGATCAGGCCTCCTTTTGACTCTCTGAAGGCATCACCTACTCTCTCCCAGGCGTTCCATCCATTGCAGCCACACTGGCCTTCCTGGTCCGAAAGTTCCCCACATGCTCCCATTTCAGGGGTCTTGGTACTTCCTCTACAACAGAGGACCTCCTGCCCCAGACATCTGCAGGCCTTTCATACCCTCACTTTGCTGAGGCCTTTGCTCAAATACAATCCCAAGAGATGCCTTCGCTGATGTCACGCGTTAGCCTCCCTCCATCGTCCTCGTCTATCTTCAGAGTTTTTATTCAAGTAACACTAGAGTTGCTATTATTGTCCCCCAAACTAGAATGGAGGGTCCATGAGGACAGGAATGTTGTCCAGCACCCAGCAGTACTCATCTTCATTCAGTGAGTGAGGGAATGAAAGGGATGAGGTTCAGCACCAGAGCCTGACATTCTGCTTCTGCCTCTGTGACCTGGGTCTCACGGATGCTAACCAGGAGCCTGATAAAGGGTTTGCCCTGAGAGACTCTACTGGAGAATCTCCTCTATACTCATTTTTACTTTCTGTTGTAAACTGAGAAGTGTGTGTTTTCTTCCTAAGCAATGGGAAGTTCAGGCATAGTGTGTGGAAGTATGGGCTGGAAACTCAGGTGAAGCTCTGGGTATTACTCCTTGCAGGACCCTGAACAAGGTCCTTAACCTCCCAACCTCTGTAACACGAAGGACAGTTCTCGTGAGCATTAGAGGACAGGCTTGCCACAGAAGACATCAGTGAATAGTGGCTTTCATGTTTGAAAAAGAAGACCAGGAAGAGATGGCACAGAAAGTGGTGGTTAATGCAGGGGTGGCTAAAAGCACCCTGCTGGGGGCAGGGCCAGGCACATCCCAGTCCCAGTGCTGTGGGGCGCTGGCCAGGGTAGGTGAACAGCCTCTTGTGGGAAAAGTTCTCACCTGTAAAATGAGGCCAGAACTCCAGGGCCTCTTACAAACATATACGTGAACCTAGCATTTCCCATAAACATGCCAGGAGAGCAAGGGGATGAAAGCTAAAAGAAAAGCAGAAAAGCTTACAATGGAGGAGGTGAATCAGCTTTCAGAGTGGATTCGACGAGAGTGGTGAAAATAGGAGAGCCTCCCAGGGGAACGCACTGCTGTGTGGGTTGGCCTGGAGAAAACCATCTGGTGTTGTTGAGTGTACAAAGTCCAGGAGGGCAATGCAGGCCAGGTAACGAGGGTGATTCCAGTGGGAGAGACAGCCAAGAGGAGAACTGAGCTGAGGCTGCATCCCTGCATGCCCATTAGGGCAGGAATGAAGGCTAGAAAGCTCCAGAGCCAAGTCACCCTGGGAAGGGTACCCAAAGGAAGCCAGATCTACTGTCACCTATAGTTGAGAGGGGGGCAACGGAGGGATCTAGCAGGTGTATTTGAGGCCCTGCCTGGTCCTTCCCAGGTCTCAGCTCTATCTTCCCTAGCTCCTAAGGACACTAGTGATGAGCTAGATTTGGCTGTTGGGATTGTGCATCCAAGGTGATTACATACCAACTCGAGGAAAGGTCTTCTCTTTTTTAAAAGCTAGATGAACCCATAACAAGTAAAGAGATTGAATTAGTTATCAAAAACCTTCCCCCAGAGAAAATCCCATGACCAATTTCTGAATTCTATCAAACATTTAAGGAAGAATTAAAATCGATTCTTCACAAACTCTTTTAAAAATAAAAGAGAAGGAAATACTTCCCAACTTTCTCTCTGAAGCCAGGACGATTCTGATACCAAGAGCAGGCAAAGACCTCAAAAGAAAACTACAGATCAGTATTTCTCATGAACATAGACACAAAAATCCCCCCCAAAATACTAGCAAATTGAATCCAGCAACATATGAGAAAGGATGACATACCATGACCAAAAGGAATTTGTCTTAGGAATGCAAGATTGGTTTAACATCTGAGAATCAATTAATGTAATACTCCACATTAACAGAAGACAAAAACCACACAATCATCTCAATAGACACAGAAGAAGCATTTCACAAAATTTAACAGGCCTTTATAATAAAAACCTTAACAAACTAGGACTAGAAGGGAACCTCCGCAACCCGATCTATGACATCCATGAAAGACATCTACGAAAATCTTCAGTTAAGTCAGACTTAACATTGAAAAAATCAATCAATCAATCAGACTTAATGGTGAAAGACTGAATCCTTTTCTCTAAGAATCAGGAATAGCACAAAGATGTATGTCTCAGCATTTCTATTTAACATTGTAAAGGAGGTCCTAACCAGGGAAATTAAGGAAGAAAATGGGACACAAAGTATCCAAATTGGAAAGGAAGAAGTAAAATTATTTTTGTGGATGGCATAATCTTGCATGTACAAAATCCTGGGGCACCTAGGTGGCTTAGTCAGTGAGGTGGCTAAACTTGGTTTTGGCTCAGGTCATGATCTCAGGGTACTGGGATTGAGCCCCACATCTCTGGGGCTCAGTGGAGAGTCTGCTTGAGAATTCTCTCTCCTTCTCCCTCTGCCCCTCCCCCCCAACTCTCTTTCTTAAATAAATAAAATAAATAAATCTCTAAAGAAATTAAAAAATGAAAAGAAATGCAGCTGCACTGCTTTAAAAGAAAAGAAAACCCTAAGGAATTTACTAAAAATTATTAGAACTTACGAGTTCAGCAAGATTGTAGGATATAAGATCAATATACAAAACACAATTGTATTTCTACACACTAGCAATAAGTAAACTGAAACTGCAATTAAGAAAACACTTCCATTTATAATAGCATCAAAAAGAAGAAAATACTTATAAGTTTAACAAAATAATGTAACATTTATATTCTGAAAACTATACTACATTGTTAAAAGAAATTGAAGGCCTAAATAGATGGAAAGACATCTCATGTTCATGGGCTTAGTACTGTTAAGATGACATTGCTCTTGGGCACCTGGGTGGCTCAGTGGGTTAAGTGCCTGCCTTCAGCTTAGGTCACTGATCCTGGGGTCCTGGGATCCTGGGATCCAGCCCCACATCGGACTCCCTGCTCAGCGGGGAGTCTGCTTGTCCCTTTCCCTCTGTCTCTCCCCCTTGCTCATTCTGTCAAATAAATAAAATCTTTTTAAAAAAGAAAGATGACATTGCTCCCTAAGTTGATCTACATGTTCAATGCAATCCCTATCAAAATCCGTGTGTATCTCAAGATCCTGGTCAGGGTGGGAGAGTAAATCCCCAGTTAAACTTGAGATTTAAACTTGTGGGTCAGTGTGGCCAAGTTTTCCAAGAAAAGAGCCAAGAAAACTTTAAACATGAAAGCCTTTCTTAAAGGGGAATGATCTGAAAAATTGTTAAGCCTGTCCTGGAAGGTGTAGCTTTGTTATATGATAAATACATCTTCCCTCATAGGAATCCCATCCACCTGTTTGAGACTATAAAGCCTTCTCTGCTCTATAGAATGGTACTGTGAGCCTGGTGCCTTCTAGGCATGGCATCTGTTTCTCCTATTTAGATTCTGGATGCCCCCAGTTAAGTGAAACTCAAGTATCATGAGAGCCCTGTAACAAAAGCAGGCTGGTTTTAGAGTTCACAAGATCTGGGTTAAAATTCATACATAGGCAATCTTGGCCAACTCAACTTACTGATCCTGTTTCCTTCCTTTCATAAGAAAGGATGATTCAGTGGTACACTGGTAAACATGTAATCAGCAGCTGTTTGCCAATTTCTGTGGTGTAAATACTCTCACCATGGCCAATTTCCAGCCACCAATGTGGCTGGGACTAGACATGCACAGTTAGCTCTCATGAGCTGGTGACAGCCACCTCCAGCAACACGTCTCAATAGGTTAAAGGTTGTTGGTTAAATGCGCAACATACAAAAAATAATTAGTGTTGTGGTCTAGTAGACCTTCAGTAAATAGACATACCTACTGGATTACGTGCTCAGAAAGTCAGTATTTCTTTGGGGCCCCTCCAGTGGAGGGCACTGAGGGGGGTTGGCCTTCCTGAAAAAAAGTATGATTCCTGGAGCCCAGTGAGCACCTGTTGCCTAGTGAACAGGTGGTTATTTAGGGCAGCAATCTCCAACTTTATCATGTATCAGGATTCTCTGGAGGGCTTATTAAAACACAGATTGCTGTATGGCACCCACAGAGTTTCTGGTCCAGTGAGTCTGAGGTAGAGCTGAGAATCTGCATTTCTGACAAGTTTCCAGGTGATGCTGATGTTCCTGGTTGGTGACCACACTTGGAGAAACCCAGAGTTATGATAAAGAAGGCCAGAGAGGCTAAAGAGGAGTTCTCTCTTCTCTCTCTCGGCATCTATCTCTGGCCCTTTCTCAGAGTTCAGGGCTCCGTGGTCTTCTTCATGCCATTCTCTGCTGCTATAGCAAAATTGGTTATATTTCACAAAAATGAAGCGTGTGGGCTATCTCTGAAGATGAGACAAGCTAAGTCATGTGATTTCATTTGTTGCTTTTTTTAAACACTGACTGCAGATTTGCTTTGGAGGGCACTTGTAGTAATAAAGGCATTGTTTTCTTTACCACAAACAGCTTTCTGCCTAGTAATGCACTAGGGACCACAGGTTGGGAGAAAAGATTGGGAGAGAATGGGTCCTGGTGAAGGGCCAGTGAAAGGCCAGATCCCCAGGCTGTGCTGACCAATATGGTAGTCACTAGCCACATGTGGCTATTTAAAGAAAAGTAAAATTAGAAATTTGGGTCCTTAGTTACACTAGCTACCCTTCAAGTGTTCAATACCCGCTTGCGGCTACTGGCTATCACATTGGACCACTCAGATACAGAACCTTTCCATCATCACGGAAAGTTCTGTTGGACAGTGCTGATTTAGAGCACTGATGAAGAGAAGCATAGAAGGCTTTGATGATGAGGGAAGGAGTGATACTCTGCAGGAAGTGAGTTTCTGCCCCATCCATACCAGGCTGGGGAGACTTTAGAGAGTATTTAATTACTCTCCAAATTTTGATCCAATGTCCATAGATGCAAGGAGTCCCCAGGTTCCTGTCTCAGCCCCCAGCCCCCGCTTCCAGCCAAGTCATTTTGAAGCTAGAGGTTGAAAATCATGAATGGCAGTTGGACAGAAGGATTTGGCTGCTCTTTTTTTTTTTTTTTAAGATTTTTTTTATTTATTTGATAGAGACAGAGAGAGAGGGCGCAGAAGTAGGCAGAGCGGCAGGCAGAGGGAGAGGGAGAGGGAGAAGCAGGTTCTCCGCTTTGAGCAGAGGGCTCAATCCCAGGGCTCGATCCCAGGACCCTGGGATCATGACCTGAGCTGAAGGTAGATGCTTAACCCACTGAGCCACCCATATACCCTGGATTTGGCTGCTCTTACGGTCAACTCCT